>NW_025544802.1:862719-863745 GCF_000150115.1 Histoplasma capsulatum G186AR
ATATATTAGGAGTTGTTTAATAAACAGAGCAAAGGTTTATTTTGTACGCACAAAATTCAAATCTGAAATGCCTTTTCCAGCAAAAAAAAGGCTGAATGAAAAACAATATGGTTCCGTAACCCAAAAAAAAACACACAAAAAAAAAAAAAAACAAAAAAAAAACAAAGGGGGGGTGTTCCTCATTCCCCTTCATGCACAAACAATGTTTTCAAAAGCAATCATGAATAGGAAGCGCCATCTTATAATAGCCCGTGAAAACAAAATTTCAAACTATGGCCAAAGAGTTCATTATTCGTTCCTCTTCCAAGTATCAACATTAACAGGAAAAATATAAATAGAACGGATCATCTCCTCTCCTGGCTCTCGTTCTGATTCTGATACAAAATCGCCTCCACTGGCCAATCATCGACCAGGTAATCTTGTTGTTGCTGGTAGTCATCATATTGACTTCGGCGCTGCCATTGCCCAGCACCGTGGCTTTGACGAGGGTCGGAAGTAAGTGTAGAACTTGCCACTGGCGGCTGATGATTCATGTAACTATATCTCGCCCGTTGACTGGGAAGATAATCTCTATCCGTTGCATGAGGTTTCACATTGTTATGGCTATTTTCGGGAGGGATGATATCGAAGGATGGGATGGGAGCCTGAGGATGTTGGTGGTGGTTGTGACCCTCGCCAAGACCTTGATTGCCGCTCGATAAGTAGGCGTCAAGTTCAGAATGGCCGTAACCTTCTTGCCGTTCGTTACTTCTATTAATATCGTTATTATAATCATGGACATCGCCTGCGGATAATACGCCAGCAGGAGGAAGGGGTTGGTGTTTGTTGACATTATTATCCCAGTCATCAGGCTCTTCCGGGTTCACAATTGCTAGCCGAGTAGGTCTGTCAGCAGGCTCATCATCCTCATACTCGTAATCATCAAAGACGTCTTTCGATCTATCCTCGAAGGAGAAATCGTAGTCCAAAGGATTGTAGGAGTGGCTGGTAGTGTTCGGCTGATCATCATTTTCACGGAACGAGGCT
>NW_025544802.1:864301-924879 GCF_000150115.1 Histoplasma capsulatum G186AR
AATTCACAACCTCTCCAGATCAAACTCTTGCTTCGTCCCATAAAATGATTTCGCACAAGCTTCAGACTGGACCCATATTTCACCGTATTCACCCACGTGGGCAAGGCAACAAGTTTCGGGATTGACAATGGCGATCTGCGTACTCACGGGCACCATGCCCGAATCTTGGACCAGTAAAGAGTTCGGCTCAGAGTCCGGATCCACAGGATAGATGAGACCTTGGCGAAGATACTTGGTATCCAACCACAGCTCGATAGGCTCTATGCACATGTAAGAGCGGGACACAATCATGGGGTTAAGAACATGCGAATAGATCGTGTTGATTGCAGTACGGTCAAGCGCTACAGAAGCAAAATGCAATCGAATCTTCTGGTCTGTGGTGCGTCGGTTAGTTTCATATATTCTCACTGTAAGACAAGGAAAAGCGTACAGATATCCGCCCTGGGTCTGCCATCAGACGCAATCATCAAATTCTTCAATTCATGCAACTGGAACCCCTTAGCGGCCATGCTGCCCATAGCGTAATCCAACATTTGACTCGTAGCATAGGTATCTTTGATCTTGTACCTTGCTAAGGCGAGGAAAAGTGAGATTGGATTAGTGGCATAATCAACAGGAGAGAAAAGATAAGTCGGCGCTCCTACACAATACATCATCAGTCTAACCCTTTGTATACTATTGCCAAGTTGAAAAAAATAAATAAAATAAAAACTCACCGACGTAAACCCCCATCAAACAGGTGTGTAAGAATCCGAGACCTATCGTGCTACGAACACTGCCTAGTACTGGCCGGGAACTTGTCATTTGACAAGTTTCTTTCTGTACCTTGCACATTCCCATAATTGTATCATGTCCAATATGGACGGACATCCTCCTTTGATCCGGAGTCCAATATGTCCAGACCAACGCAGGTTGGCGAGCGAGCCACTCCTTTTGAACAGTCAAGCCAAGATGGCGACAGCCATGTGATTGTTTTGGAGGTCTCGCTGTATTATATGTGGAAGGGATATTGATGCGAAGGACGTTGGCAGATTGTTTTATATGTTGAGCAATTGGCTTCTGCTTTAGCAAATCATTTACATCGCTGTTCACAAGAATCGCCCGGACGCGAAAGTCGGCAACCAGATGAAGGAATGCTGGAGCATCTTCCGAGAGGCGGTTTTGGTCAATAGGCGCCATCGGAAGAGCAATCACTCCAAGACAGAAACACGCATAGACAGCGTAAACAAAGTCCTCGGAATGTGTATACATGAGAATGACATGGTCACCAGCCTTGAGCTTAGCCTTATTCCTCAGGTACATGGCAACTCCTGCAACCTTTGTATCGAATTTTTTCCATGTAATGCCCTTTCCCTCTTTTCCACGCCCGTCAATAGAGCAGTAAGAAAGTTCCTCCGCTTGTCGCGTGACCCGCCATTGCAGCAGGTCAAAGATGGTAGTAAAATGGTTCAATGGGGTGGAAGTCCGGTCATCCATTACGACATCTCGATAGTCAACACCCGAATATTGCTTGTCTTGCATCGCAAGCGCACCTTGTCGAGCCGATGATGATGTGGGCGACCATATCCCACCAACAGGATCCACCCCAATGGGAAGGTTCAAAACAGACCTCTCGACTCCGAATTTCACGTGGACACATGGCAATGAACCGCTGTCGAATTCCTTGCGACATAACATATTTCCAATTTCTTGTCGTCCATTTTTTGTGACTCGTGGCAGCGTATTGGGGGCTGTGATCATGATGCAAAATACACGAAGATGATGCTCCTGGTACAGAACTTCAGCGCATCGTTCAGCAAGAGAATCCAAAAGGGCTATATCCAATTGCCTCGGTGGTCCTCCAGAGGTTGTCGGTGCGGTCGAAGCAGAGTAAGACTCCAGCAGGATGACTGGTAAATGTTCATCGTTTACAAACACATCAAACGCCGAGCAGTCATGGATTTTAGGTACGTTTTTCATAATGCTAATAATCAGGTGCTGAACGAAGAAATAGCGGTGCTCGGTGGCCTCTCTTCCATGCTCAACCCACTCGACTTTCTGGCGCAATCGGTCTTCGTATAAGCCGAGAACGAATATTTTGCCTTCAATGATACATCCCAGAAGGCCGGTGCGAAGAAATTCGGGCTCCACAATGATGGGAGTAGGGCTACCGTCCTGGAATCGATATGGTCGAGCATGGAATATAGCCTCAGTATGTTTCGGTAATGCCCAAAAACCACCCGATAGTGAAGGTGAGTCCACCCAAATTTCACCGATAATGTTAGGCGTGCAAAGTAGTCCAGTTTCTGGATCGACGATAGCCAAAGTAGCATCGGGGAGAGGATATCCAAATGAACCAACTCGAACAGTGTTGGGCATACTTTCAGCTTGCTTCCTCGCCTCTTCCCCCATCGCCAACACGACAACCTCATTGTTTTTAAGCGCCTCTTTGTCAAGTAGAACCTCGTTCAAATCGGCCCTATTACTCTTAGACTGTTTCTGCGTCGGAACGGCGGTTCCACCAATCAAGCTGCTTCCGAAACCGGGTTTAGACGTTTCCGTCTTCTCCTCTTTCTTTGTTTCATCTGAGTCGGCCTGTCCTGCAGGGTCCATCTCGTGCGTAAGGGGGCACCCCAATCGCTCCTCTCCACCAAGCCAGTCACGAACGCTGATAACCATGCCACCATGTTCTGGTAGGCATAGCATGGGAGCGACCAACTCTCTAGCGCGCGGATTGCGAAGAGGGCGTAGCCATCGATCGGCCAAAATCTCATGAAATTCAGGGTCGACGGTGAGAGCGTCGATTAGACAGAGTTTCAAGCTGGAAAAATTCGGTTCGCTACCCTTCTTGAAATTTCTTGTCGACATTGGATCTTGTTGGTAGTTGTAGACAGCACGCTTCAAGCCTGGGTAATCGGCTGACATAAGTGTAGCTCTGTATTTGGTGATTAAACTGGCGTAGAGACCAGGCGTCTCGACAGCCCGAGCCTCTAGCCAGACAGTGGTATGCCCACCATATATCGTAAGCAGAATCCCCAGAATCATACCTATGCTCTGCCTAGGATCGAGATAACTTATTAGAGTTTCACCGTGCGGTTTCGCGAGTCGTGTACCATCAGGAGATGCAGATGCTACAATCGCGCTAAGACAAGTCATCTGATGCATTATTGTTCGGTGGCTCATCACAACACCACGCAAGTCACCAGTGGGAGCCCTTGAGAACTCGATATAAGCTAGATCCGGGACAACAAGAGCAGGACTTTCGTCTTTCTTCTTTGGGTGATAACTTCCAAACTCGTTAGTTTTCCACCATTCAACTCCTCTGGGCCAAGTAAGCTTCTGGGTTGTGATATCTCTCTGGAAGTTTTTAAGGTTGTTCTCAGTTGTCAGAGCGAGATGCGCTTGAGTAGACGTAAGGATAACGTTGAGGCTAGGGTAATCTTCAAGATTGTTGATAGGGACAGCCACGACCCCCGCGATAAAACAACCCAGAATCGCGACTGCAAACTCAATCACCTCAGTGTCCCGGTATACGAGCGCCACACGATCCCCCCGATACAAACTGCTTTTATCACGTATAACTTGCGCAACTTTCTCCGCCCGGCTCCCCAATTTTTCCCACGTTATCGACGCGATTTCCTTTCCGCGCTGATCTAGCACCCAGTAAGCGGGTTGCTTGGGATGAGTCCGTGCACGATGCCGCAGGACACTGGGTAAATTATCGAACTGTGACATCGAAATGTTAGGGTTGTGAGGATCGTGCACTTCACAGGCCACATCCCGGGGCTCAAGGGGCAACAGGTGATCGAGGATCTTTCCATGCTGCAGTTCAGCCGTATTCATGAACGGCGGAGCCATGTTAGCGGTTGGCGAAAACGGTTCGGTCTGGCTCGAGTACCGGTGGAAGCCACCTCCGTAGTTATCTCTGTGATCCTCACTTTGCTGGCCGGCGAAATCTGAGAAAAATGCCTGCTGTGAGTCAAGCATGGTAGACTGTCGCGTAGGTCCACCACTACTACCCGGTGGGCCATACGAGCCGGCCTGGGGTTCGCCGTAGTCGGGTTGATCAGCCGGGTTAAATGCATAATTATGGCTTCTGAGGGTACCCGATCGGGAGTCGTCGTGGTTATTCCCTGGTTGACCTGAGCCTTTAGGGAGGAAAAGGGAATCAAAGGATGCAGTCGATGGTTGCCGCTCAGAACGAACTGAAAACCCCAATTCTTGTTCCTGGATTTGCGCCAATTGATTCCCACTTTGAACGGAATGAGGAGCACTCCCTGTGGAATCTCTTCCGGCCATACCGTTCCCGGCTACGCGTTCCTGCTCTCTGCCAGTAAAATTGGCAGGCAGTGCATCGGAATGTGGACGTTCATCTGAGAGAGTTGAACTGGCAGGACGACTGCCTTGAGAGGATGACGGAGGGGAATATAGACCAAGTTGAGAGACCCGATGGCCTGCAACTGTTGGGCTCGTAATTCTCAAGCCTCTATCTACAAGATTTCCGTCGTTCGAGGTCAGGTAGTGGGATAGGATAAGGGTGCGACGCTTATCGTATCTTCATAGAACGTCAACTATAGGCTAAAATATAAAAAAGCTTTGAGAAGCTTTCCTCTCCCCTTGTTTACTCCCCCTTTTTGTATTAAAAGCTAAGGAACATACAGCGACCGGCGTCTGACAGGATGCAGGGCAGTCCACCCAACGGTGCCCAGGAGCGAAAATACGATAATCAAAGGGAGCGGCAGAAAAAGCGGAGAGGGTGCTTACCCTTTTTGAGTGATCTCACCATCCTACAAGGAATAGAATATCAGCAACTATCATGGGAACATAAGCCTTATGGATCGTCAAGTCAACAACTCACCTCCAGCTCCTGGTCTAAACGCCGCAGAGCGCTCAGCAACTCCGGGTTCTCCTCAGCCATGATCGCAGATGTGGGCAGTTGGGCAGAGTGCGGGTAAGTAGACCTCCCAACAGGCTGACGGCTGGAGCACGGAATCTCAGGACATCGGCGCCCGCGGTTTGCCAGGTCAATGAGAAACGAAGCACGGCCAGCAGTCGCGCACACAGCGAGAGGGACGATCGGGTTGGCTCCAGTGGTATGGTGCCAGGAACGGAGGCTGAAACACGAAACGGTCCGCGCACAAACGTTTTGCGGAGGAAATGATCAAAGGATGACGGACTTTATGCAGTATGTTGCCGTCGACCGCAGGGGGATACTGACGAAGAGACAGACAAGAAAGGAGTGGCTGGTCGACTGACCGTGAATCCCGCTGTTCGCTGCAAATAGGCACCGGTTCGACGTTGGTGGGGCGTGTGCTGGACGGTATTTTAGGGCGGTATTTTATGGCTACTAACGAGTTACTCTCCAAAGTCTCAGCTCGGCCACCTCGAACTAGTAACCAACAGTTAAAAACTTGACATGTACTCGACTTGCTCTATACTATCCGCCACTCAAGTCACTACTGAAAAATTTTCTGCTAGGGAATAACGAACACCTTGTAGGGATCTATCGATAGATTTTCTGGCTGGAGGATCGCGAAATTCCCCGCCTTCTTCCCCAATAAGGGTGACACAACCCGAGAAGAAACCAAGGGAAGTCTAAAGTGGCAATCAGTCCTCCAGGTTACTTATCACACGGTCGGCTCCTTCAGGGTCAACCATGTCAAGGAATAATACAAGTATTTATCAACCCTACGCCAGAAGCACCTTAGAAAATCGCCATGACCATCAAACTAAACAAAGAACCCAGAAGCCCAGCGCGAACTAAGACTCCCTCAGACTTCTTTTCTCTTTTCTCGTTGTCAGTATGTTGCATTCAAGTGTGAGCTGCAATGGAAAGGTAAGGGTTAAAAGGGGGGGTGAGAGGGGAAGAGAGAGAGAGAAACTTACGGGTTTGGAGTAGTAGGATTAGGGTTTGGAGAAGTTGGATTAGGGTCTGAAGAATTGTATCTATTATTCTCATCGAAAGTCCAGCAGGTGAATCCTTTACCCTCATCAGTGCTTGGGTTTGGGTGGAAAACCAGCGAGGAGAGATTTTTGCCCAGAGCTCGACAGTCGAGATCACCAGTGGACTTTATTGTCATATAGGCCACATGCTTTAACGCTGGGAGATGGATTCTGCAATGCCAAATAATAAAACGCCTTAACCAATGATTTCCTTGTCGATTGCGAGTAGAGTATATGGATATGGATATGAGAACAGAAAAGAAAACACGTACTCGTCAAAATCCCCGTCGATTAATATTCCCGCAGAGACATTTTCCAGTGCCGGGAACGTGACCTTTTTAAGTTCCGGGTTGGCTGCCATCGCCAAATCATTGCCGATGGTACGGAGTTTTCTTCAATCGCTGGGTGTCAGTTTGTACTTGTAGATTTCAGATCAGTGACACTACCAAAGCAAATCAACTCCGGCCCCGTTGAAGTACGACTGAAGATTGATGTGAATGAGAGGTTCTGTTTGCTATTTTTTAAGGGACTGGGTTGACGGATATACCCCTGAAGTGGAGAATTGCAATGCTTACGGGAATGATACGTTCGTCAGTTCGTTCAAATATGCGATCAGAACCCAATCGCCAACCTCCTCCAAATCTGGCATGGAGATGGACGTGACCGCATCATCCACTCGGTCGGAAAAATTAAATTTCGGACCCAAATACCCAGCATTGAATTTTCCAGATATATACTTAACGTTTGGCACTTGAAACGGCCCCGTGAAAGTATGATTGATGCTAAACGGAATACCATCTTCTATCCTCGTGCAAGTGGAGTAGAAGTCGATATCTTCTTGAGTCGCTATGCTGATCGAGAAATCATCACATGCTCGAGGTTTTTCATCTAGCTGTGCTGTTTGTGAGAAGACGGTTCAGTTAGCCGTCTGTTGGAGGAATTGGGAACTCAACCGGGGTTTAAAGAAAAAGAAAAGAATAGAACTGCGGAATGTTACGCAACGGACATCCAATCACAGTGTTGACAGTGACGGTCAAGATCCCTGCTAACAGCAAAGCTCTGCCTTGCATTTTGTTTCCGTTATAAGATCTGCAAGAGTACTTCGTAGAGAAAGATGGAAACAATACCCAGTGACGAAGGAATCCCACCTCCATAAATAAGGGACAGAGTTTTCTCTTCTGTAATGATACCCCTGTGCTCATTTCACCCAATCCTACCCTACTCAGGGAGCTAGTAAGGGAGTTTTCTGGCGGCAATGATTGGTGACTCCTTCATCTCCCTGGGCCCTTGACAGAGGCTCGAATCCGCGACTTTGGAACAGACGGGGATGACTCGCCCCACCCTTGAAGATCCCAAGTTTCCCGTGAGCAACAGTGAATCTGATACTGTTGGTCTGATCTTGGAAGTGCTATCAGGGAGTCATATGTGCTACCCAGTTTGGTTCAGCTGCACGGATCTCATATCATAAGGGCTTCCATCCCTGTGCCTCAAACCACTTTACAGCGAATCTGGTTCTGCGGCAAGTGCCCAGTTGGTTTGGAAGCTGGCGATGCATACATATTTGCTCTGGCGGATTTCCAAGGTCGGCTTCTCCAGCTTCCACTTTTAAAATCGTTCGAGACCGACACTCACGTGATATTAGCACCAAAATTTGCCAAGAAATTACATGTGCTTGATCTCTGCCCTAAATCGCCCGCAAATGGCTGACTAACCCTCGCTTAGCCCACACCTCAAATTCCTCACCAAACTGACCTTGGAGAAAAAAGGACGAGAGAACGACGACGACGACAACGACGGCAATTCCACCACCCACCCTTTCGTCTCTCCCCCCCGTCCAGGTTGCTAAACAGCGCGCCAAATACACACACACAACGAAAACATGTCCGACAACGGGGAAGTTGAGGTCGAAAGCCCCACGGGGTACCAAGTCCTGCCCAAGGAGGTTGCCGCTGAAATCGGCAGTATCAAGCTCTTCAACAAATGGAGCTATGAGGATATCGAGGTCCGGGATATGTCTTTGACGTATGTGTATTTTCGAATATGCACATGTGTCAACTTTTGTTCTCTTGTGATTCTTTATTTTCGTTCTTGGACCGCGATTAGTTTTGCGGGCATTACATGTGCGGGATTGGTTGGGGATGAGCTGTGCATGGCCAACGATCGAGATATATGAAAATAAGACGGAATTATAGAAACACAGGCCTACTGATTGTGCAAATTGGCTTTGTCATTTTATTTGGTGGTACGGATGCGCTGACTTTTGGAAACTCGTTATAGCGATTACATCCAAATCCGCCAACCTGTCTACATCTCTCATTCAGCCGGTCGATATGCTGTGAAGCGATTCCGAAAAGCCCAATGCCCCATCATTGAACGTCTCACCAACTCCCTGATGATGAATGGCCGTAACAACGGAAAGAAGCTCATGGCCGTCCGCATCGTTGCCCACAGTTTCGAAATCGTACGTGCAAGATGGTCCCCCATCCCACCTTTTGAATTTTTGAGGAATTGGAACAAGAAACGACAACAAATTGATCTAAGGAAATTCTGAGTTCTAACTTGGGCAAAACACTCTTTTACTCCACAGATCCACATCATGACCGACCAAAACCCCATCCAAGTCGCCGTTGACGCCATCGTCAACTGCGGGCCCCGAGAAGACAGCACCAGAATTGGCTCCGCCGGTACCGTCCGCCGCCAGGCCGTCGATGTCTCCCCTCTCCGCCGCGTCAACCAAGCCATCGCCCTCCTGACGATTGGTGCTCGTGAGGCCGCTTTCCGCAATGTCAAGAGCATCGCTGAATGCCTTGCTGAAGAGTTGATCAACGCTGCCAAGGGAAGCTCAAACTCATACGCTATTAAGAAGAAGGACGAGCTAGAACGTGTGGCCAAAAGCAATCGGTAATCGATTGCAATTAGTGGTGGGTGTTGTTGTGTGGGGTGTGCGGTGTGCGGGGGTTTGGTCATTTCTCCTGTTATGTATGTGTGCGTGTGCATTTATTGCCATAATCTGCGGTGTTCGGTGGATTCCATTTCTCACGTTCATCTGCGATTTTTTTAACACAAAACAAAAGAATCAAAAGAACCCAAATTTATATCTGGACTGGGTGTGTTAAAGGACAGCAATAATCCACTTACGGGACAATATCCTTTTTTTTTTTTTTGCCTTCCTTTTCCTTCTACGTAGTTGAATGAATTATGAAGAATTTTCTTTCTTTTGTCATTTGAAAAGGACAAGATACTTTGTCGGTTTCCAAATTGACCTGCTTTTTCGCTCCTAACCGGTAGGATCTGGCTGTGATCCTTGACGAGGATTCTGACAGGCAAAATGATAATGAACAACAAATCAACACCAAAGGAAGCTAACTTGTCAAAGGATGGGGAACTGAAAGAAATGAGGGACCTGCGAATAAAGTCTGAAAGGGAAAAAAAATAAATACAGACCTAGATTAAACCTTATTCATCAGTCAGGTGCTGAAACAGATCGAGATTGTTTACGGAGTCGACAGTTCACCAGATATTCAATTAAAAATAAAAATAATAATAAAAAAAAAAGATCGAGGCAATAGGAGGTTAGGGTTTAGAAAATAATGCTGTCTTCACAAATTGTTCCCAGAATTTTGATAGTGGGGTATATTTAGAATAATTTATACATGTTGATGCAGCACAGGTTTTAAGTTTTGATAAATTCTGAAGATTCTCGGGTAGTAGCATAGTCTCCGAAATAACAATAACAATAATAGTAATTTATAACCTTCAGATATATCAAGTTTAATTTCCTTTAAAAACGGAGTGTATAATCAGCTGTCTTAATGGATTCATTCTGGCGTGCAGTTCCCATTGGCTCGGCGCGGAATTGACTTGCACCAGCTCCAAAGCCAAAAAAAAAAAAAAAAAAAAAAATCGTCCACAGAAAATCAACACCACCCAACGTCTCTAATCACCCATGCCAGAGCAAATTTACCAGCCATGGGAAAACGCAAATTAGGAGCTTTGGAAAAGGTGGATGCTGACCTGTAAATAACCCCTCCGCAAATACATCAGGTGAAAGAGCAAACAATAACGTCACATACCTAAGCACAGGACAAATCTCCAACATAAAATCCGACGAGACCCGAAGTACGTATTCAAGTTCGATCCTCTCTCTCTCTCTCTTCTTTCTGTGGCAGCTACATGGTAGCGAGGGGCGCCCCTGCAATCTCTATTCCATTCATTCCAATTAACAATTATCACCTCCACTGCCCAACCGCAGGTCCTACATCGAAGATTTCCGCAATCAGCATTACCAATATGAAAGCCACCGGGACATATTCATGGCCTCGCCATCGTCAGTGACAGATACGGGAATAATTTCTCTGCGCGATCTTATCGAATTCATCGCGCATGTGGCCGACTGCTACAAGGATATCACCAAGAATTTCGCTAATGAATTGATTGAGATTTTGTCACTGCACCATGCGGTGCTGGAGCCGGAATTGAGAGAGAAAATTGTGGGTAGTCTGGTGTTGTTGAGGAAGAAGGAGATCATTGACTCTGCTACGTATGTTGTTGCTTTTTTCTTTTCTTCGTCAATTTGTTAGTATGAACGGGCTAATTATTATTTTTCTGTTTCTTCGAAAATCGCTGCACAGACTCCTACACACCCTCTTCCCGGTCCTAGTCTCTACCCCGAGCAAGACCCTCCGAGCCTTCCTATTCCAGAAAATCCTCTCCGACCTGCGCACGTCGAATTCGAAAACTATAAATCACAAACTCAACAGAACCATCCAAACCGTCCTCTTCAACCTCGTAACCTCCGATAGAACGTCCGTGAAAGCTCTTTGGGCCATAAAAATCACGAGGGAACTATGGAAGCGGCAAATATGGAGCGATGCAAAATCAGTCGAGATCATGAAAGAAGCTGCATTAGCGGATAATGAGAAAGTGGCTGTCGGCGGCGTGCGGTTTTTTCTTGGCGGTGACAAGGAGAGAGAGGAGCTGGAGGACGAGAGCAGCGATGATGAGACGCATGATATATCCCAAATACGCCATCAGTTTGCGATTAATAAGAAGAGCAAGAAGAAAGCGCGCCAGGTAGAGAAGGCTATCGCGTCAGTCAAGAAGAAGGAGAAGAAGAAAAACCAACCGCACCCGCTGAATTTTTCTGCTTTTCATCTTCTGCATGACCCCCAGGGCTTCGCGGAGACGTTGTTCTCGAAACACTTGCAAAATACGAAGTCCAAGCTTAACCTAGAGCAGAAATTGCTCGTCTTACAGCTTGTCTCCCGGCTTGTGGGCCTACATAAGCTTACAATGATTCAGTTATACTCATACTTTCTCAAGTACCTAACACCAAAGCAGCCATCCGTCACTTCATTTCTGGCATCACTGGCTCAATCAACGCATCCACTCGTCCCGCCCGATGTTCTCGAGCCGCTGGTTCAGAAAATTGCAAACGAGTTCGTGTCCGAAGCCGCCGCTGCTGAGGTTGCATCCGCTGGTTTGAACGCTATTAGAGAAATATGCGTCAGGCAGCCACTTGCCATGAACGACACCTTGCTCCAGGATTTGGTCATGTATCGGAAAAGTAAGGATAAAGGTGTTATGATGGCTGCAAAGGGGTTGTTGAGCCTCTACCGGGAAGTCGGTGCAGAGCTACTGAAGAAAAGGGATCGAGGAAAGAATGCAACAATCAAGCTAAGTACTGGGGAGCGGAAGGATATTCGTTTTGGAGAGGAAGATACTGGCGAGATTGAAGGAATTGAGTTACTAGAGCAATGGAAGGAAGAGGAGCGACGCAAGAGAAGGCGCGAGCAGGGTCTGCCCTCTGATGGCGAGGATGGAGATGAAGAAAGTGAGGACGAAGATTGGGCTGCTTGGGATGTAGCTGAGGGAGATGAAAGCGATGACTCCGGCGGTTGGATTGATGTTCATAGTGATGAGGAGATCAATATCGAAGTCAGCGACTCCGAAAACGAAGGCCCGGCAGCCAAAAAAGCAAAGCTTAGCGAGTCGAATGGAGAATCACGGGCCACAACTGAAGAGCCACAAAGGGAGAAAGAAAAGAAACCTTCTACCCTTGCAACAACGCGTATCCTGACGCCCGCAGATCTTGCTAAACTTGCCGAGCTACGCGCCCAACAAAACGTTTCATCTCTTCTTCCACAAAACAAAACCCAGCGTCAAAAGCAAGCCGCCGCCATCGCCGCTAGACACATGGATGATCCACTCACAGCTACCGAAATCGAAGGACTTGCGGCACTCTCCGCTGGTAAAGCCACACGAGCAGAGAAAATCGCGCGGATGAATGAGCTGAAGACCGATCGCGCGGAACACAAGAGCAAGACTGCAAAGAAGAAGGAGAGGAAAGAGGCGCAGGGCAAGAGCACGACTAACAAGGAGAAGGCGAGGAAGAAGAACTTCCTGATGACGTTGGGCAAGGCCAAGAGAAAGGGAAAGAGGAGTCTGGTGGAAACGAGGAATGTGCTGAAGGCGCACATTGACAGGCAGAAGAAGGGAGGGAAGAGGGGGAAT
Organism: Histoplasma capsulatum G186AR; assembly: GCF_000150115.1. NCBI lineage: Eukaryota > Fungi > Ascomycota > Eurotiomycetes > Onygenales > Ajellomycetaceae > Histoplasma > Histoplasma capsulatum. The sequence continues at coordinate 876,737 of NW_025544802.1, forward strand.
TATTCATAAAGGAATGGCTCGGGATTTTCGAAAGAAAATGAAGTAAAAAGGGGGATATTCTAGGAAGGATGGGTGATATAAAGTAGTGGCGCGACGGTTTTGGGACAACTTTTAGAATAGAGTAATTGAAAGTACCTATTTGACACCTCGACATACATGTTTTGATTGCTCTTCTCAATAGACCCTAACGAGACAATATTCGGGTAAAAGTATGATGTCTCATGCTTGTTCTCACACCTAACTATCCATTCCATTGCTACCACTAGTCCTAAAGAGGATAAATTGCATCTTCGCGCTGTTCGTGGATATTTCGTGACGCGTTAATCCCAACACGTTGATTGGCTCCTCCCAACCTTGTCCAAGTTTCCAGCCACTTTCTTGCTTGCTGGAGTCTTTCAGCAATCGTTTACCCACGACAGCCCTCCTACTGTCTGTCTCATGGCGACTCAATAACTCTCAACACAGCTCGTAAAGATCCTATCAAAGTATCTCCTTGGCTCTAATCCGGCAATCTTAAATTTCCAAGCATCATGGAACCACAATCCACCACCTCGTTGTGCTCCTCCTCTAAAAGACGGCGATTCCAAGTCCCCATAACCAAATACTTCTCATCCGGCAATACGGAATCTCCCTCCAATGGCTCCTCGCATTTCAATTATGCAGCACCAACACACTCCCCAGCTCCCGTGCTTCCTCACAAAGTTCAGTCCTCCCTCCTGACCGTCGGCATGCGCGTTCGCAAATCAGTACCAGAAGGTTATAAAACAACAGCCACAAAATCGGCTTTCCATATATCTCATACAGGCTCATCTTCAACTATATCCCCAACGCGAACGATGTCTACGTCATACGCAGAACTAGCACCCTTTTGCGGTGTGCTGAAAACGGGCAATCTTGCAGTACAGACATTCCCACAGCATCCTTCAGATACACATCAGACAATACACCACAACCACGCACTGGATGAGGAATGGAACCAGTCCGCCCTCCCCTCAAGCAGCCAAAAATCTACAGATTCATCCACCATCGGATCCACAATTCCGCCAGCGACACTTAACACAAACAAACGACCATTGGAACCCGACTGTGCAGACTCAGACAGCGAAGGCGACGACGATGAATATTCCAATATCTTCCCGCGCGGGTTCCACCAGATGTGGAAGTCCACGATTCCCGTCGTCAGCACGCCTGCAAATTCACCGTCACGACCAATCCTGCTTCCGAGACTGGCGCATAAGGTTGGCAGATATCAAAATCATCAACAGCAACAGCAGCCGCAACCGCACAAAGTGCGTCATTGCGGGCAAGAGAATAACGACCCTGGGGTTGTTTCTATGACACAGGCTGTTGATTTTGAAGAAGCTTCATTCTTACGTCGGAAGGAAGAGGTGGATGACGAGATTGTTGGGGTGGAAGTGGAGATGGGAGGCGTTTAATGATTTGTTATATTATTCCTTTTTCCAATTCCCCCCTTTTCCCCCTAAATCTGATGGGGTATTATCGTTTATATTTGTACTTTATGATATCTTCTGTACTTTCTTGTAATCAATGGGGGATATGGGGTTCGACACAGCCTTGGCGCTGGCGCTGGTGTTATGGAGTTTTTCGCCTACTATGTTCGACATATCTGAAGATATATTATGATTGTTTTTAGGGCTGAACTATTTTCCTCTGGTAAACTTTCTCAATGTTTAGGAACATAAACAAGCTGCGGATCTTTCAGGATGCTCCGGCCTTGACACAATTAATAGACTTGATATAAAAATGCCGCCCCACTACTTGTTGAAGTGCGAACGAATATGGGAGTTTGAATTGGTGTTAAACGTTTAAAAAAAAAAGAATTTTAAAAAAATGTAAACATGATTCCTACATTAACGTGAAGCACGCTGTATGAAAATGAAGTAGAAAAGTAAAGTAGAAAAAAATGTAATTTAAATGTGCTGTACAAACACAGAGCTTTCCAAGTATACACGAACTGATATTTCAAAGCGAAGGTTTCGATTGTGGTGTCCCCAAACGGACGAACTTCAACAACAAAATTGATGGTCCAAGAGAGCCGATAACTGTGCCTCGAGTTGCTTAAAAAGCACGCTCGCTATCAATGCTATCAAGTTATCTTTGACGATAAACAGAAAGAATACTAGATTCATGACGTGGAGGAAGAGAGAACAACTATGTGTGGGGATTCCTTGACGGTTCTCCAAACGGTCTCTGAACCTGTGGGATATATATGCCTTTCTGTCCGCACACCCAGGATTCCATCGAATGCCACGGAGGGATCCCAATTTGAGAAGAAACGAAGCAGGAGAGCATGAAGGATGTCGGGAAGAGACTAGTATTTAGTTACTGTGCCCCTTGCGCCATATGAATGTTACACAGCGCTGTCACCTCCCTGCCTGAGAAACGAGAGAGAATCACAAAGGATTTCTCAACTTTCGTTATTCAGGAAACCAGCATATAGTTAACCATTAGCCATTACATTCAAATCTCCTATCACCCACTTACCGTAGTTTTCCAACGGCCGCAGCAGGAAGTTACCAGAACCTTCGTGACTGAGGATTGATTGAAGCTCAACTTTGAAACAATGGTTATTTGCGGCAAAGTAAAGAAATCGTCACTGAGTGAAATTATAACCGAGTCATACGTATCTAATAGTGGTAGTTCGAGATAGGATGAAATATTGACGTAAGTAGATGAGAATGGCACTAGCTATTCAAAATGCCCCTTAGTTATTATTATTGCCACCACAGCTGAGGATTGAAACAAAGCATAACCTTGATATTACGTATACCGCGATTATCTATGGATATTTGAAGCGATCCAGAGCTATCGTCAGACAGCGAAAAAGTGTTCCTTGAGTTGCTTTCTTAAGCATGCCGCTATAACTATAGCAAGGGGGAAAACCCTCTGGCCACACCCCCTTCTAGAATCCTCGCATGCAACATGGAAGGAGCTAGAGTAATGCGCTGCAAAAATAAAAAATATTACTAAACGCATAATACTTTTAGATAAACTGTATGGGAATGTGTATAGTACAGAATAAATAGGCTGGACAGAAGAGTTCAATAAAACTAGTCAAAATAAAATCAACTTCATACCTTGAGAATCTCAAGCACATCGCGGAGCCATGCAAAAATTCAGTTTATGGAAAAGTTAAGAATGCATTTGATAAGGTAGTTTGAGAGGATTCCCGACGATGCGTTATATATAGCACAAATACAAGTATCAGTATAAATGGAATAAAAAAAACCTTGTTTCATTAGCCGCCAAAACCAGTTCCACAATTAATTCACACAAAAAATAGATATCTAAGTCTCCTCCCGGGAGAGGGAAAAAGAAGCAGGTATGAAAAGAAAAGAATTAAAGATGGAAATGGTTGGGGGATAATGAAGAGTCTCTTGTGGGGTTTCTTTCTCCTAGTCGAAGCCATTGCCAGCCGAAGCGTGTCGCGGGGATCATGGTTTTGCTAGAATGGTGAAATCTCCTGCTGGAAGTGACGTTATTTAGCGCAATGGATAAAACCTAGGGATTGAGGACTGGTCAAACAAAATCTCCTCTACATGACGTTGGGGAGAACGAATGGTGTAAATGCAAAGTTCACCTTTAAAGAGGAAGGCCAAGTCCGCTGATGGTGGAGAGGACGGGTCCAAGAAGTGGTGCGACTCCGGTCATACCGAGAACCTGGGTGAGGATGCTGAGGGGGCCAGCGACGACGCTGAGGATGCTACTAGTGCCACCACTGAGGAGGCCGCCAACGATTGGGAGGCTCTCAAGCAGAGGATCACGGGTGGTAAGGCCCTGAACTGGGATATTAAGTGCATCAAGTTTGGGGGCAATGTCCTTCAGGCCGTTCTTGGCCAAGGGGGCAAGCTGGGAAACGAGGGCCTTGAAGGCTCCCAGAAGCTGCTCCTGTTTCTCCTTCGAGAAACCATGGACCTCGGGTAGTTTGCCGTTGACGGCCTTATCAACCTGGAGGGCTGATGCGATTTCATTGATGGACTGGATCATTTGCGCAGATTGCTCAGGGCTCAAGCCGTTGATCTCGGACTCTGCATCCTGGCGGGCCTTCAGTGGAATAGGAAGTCCGCCCAACGCTCCACCCAGAAGGCCCTGGAGAGGACCCAAAAGTGATCCCAAACCGGCGGCACCGATACTCCTGGTGACTGAAGGGACAAGCTGGCCGACGAGGGCATCAGGAATTCCATCGACGGAGGGCAGCGACCCGATGCCTGGAAGTTGGGGGAGCCCTGGGACAAGGGGAGTTGGCGCGGCAATGGCGGAGCCAGCAAGGGCAAATGCGGCGGAGACGACAGAGAGCTTCATGGTTGAAGAAGTGATTGGGTGGTCTGCGAAAGGGCTGTGAGAATCAACAAGCGTATATACGTGAGTTCCGAATGAACGACTAGGGAGCAGTAAAAGAGCGTGGTATTCTTTCTCAGAAAGATAAAGAAGGTTGGATACGTCACGAAAAAGACTGTATGTCAGATGAACAAGGGACGGAGGGAAGGAAGGAAGAGAAGACGGTGAAGTATGTCCAGGTGCTTCTTAGCCGTCTCTTATATACAGAACACTCTCCCGTGTAACAAAAGTGACATCGACAGCACCCGAAACAAAGGAAATTTCCAAGCTTCGAAGGAAATAGTGATCAACAACCCTTGATCGACTTTACGCTGCGGAGTAGATAAACCGTTGCGAAGCTAGGAGCACTGTGCAGGCATCCTGTTTCCAAAATGTGATTAGCTGGGGTGTTATCTATTCCTCTCCACCGAAACTTAATGGCAATAGGAGGCAACTGGTAAATCCATCAGGAGGCAATAATATCCCTCAGAAAAAAGTGGTATCAGTAGTCAAATAGGCTTTTCTACCTCCTCCGCATCAGGAGAATAGCTGTATATCACTATATCCCTCGCAAAGGCGCAGAAATAGGAGTAAAAAGGAAAAAGGAAACCATAGAAGCCAGAAAGAGAAATGCAGGTACAGAGAGCATCTTTGCTCCTGGGCCAATTATACTGATTTTCAACCCTGTAGTTCATGCCATGGATTGATTCTTCCGTTTTTAAAAGCGAAGGAAAAAGGAAACAAAGTCCTTCAACGTGCGAGTTGTGTCGCTTTGGTGCTGAAAGCCAATGATAACAAGAATATCAGGGCGTACGCATGTCCCGGGTATACAAAAGAATACAAGCTTAATTGCATCAGAGTTCAGGAGGCAGGCATGTACTGGCCAACAAAACTGGTTTATGTCGCTTTGCACCGATGATGTTGATGCCGCATGAGTAGCTCCTGACGATCGCAATTCTGATGTCCTGGGTTCATGGTGGTGTCAGTCAGTAAGTCAACTTGTCACCGTCATTCCATTTGCTTTGTGCTAAGGATTGGCTTCCCGTCACTATTCTCATTCCTCACTTCGAGTGTGTGCGCGCATTGAAAATGTTGTCAACGCTGCTGTTTGGTGGATAGTAAGGTTTATTGAAGGAGTTTATGGCGGAATTCCCGGAGCGAACTCAGCGGAGACGACAGCCCGGCTGCTGACATGATGTTTTCTTCGGAGGGGAGGGTTCTTGTTCGAAATGTGCCGATCATGGACAGTGAGCCTTGAGCCCCTAGTGTTTTAGGTGGGCAGTTAGCGGCAGTCCCAAACCGCAGGTTGCGCTGTCCATCCGGCCCTTGATTTGATATGTAGGATGCGGATGACAATGAGGAGAATGCCCAACCGCGGGTCAAAATCAGCAGCTGTTTTAAACCACAACGACAGTCTTCATTATTTCCCAACTCCGCAAGAGGTACCCCTTACGGCTCATAGCTCTCTCGCTGTTCCCCAATATTGAGCAACCTGTCTGTCCAATACTCAACTATGAATCAGTGGTTCCGAGATTCCAGGCCGCGGATTCCCTGGACTTGGCCTCTGTGCCTGTGCCTTGTCCCATACTTACCCCTGGTCTTGGGTAAATCCCGGGGCCCGTCTAAGAAACCCGCCAATGCTGCCAATGAATGCCACCCGTCGATCTGGCGGCTTGCCAGGAACCAGGATCACTCGTCCTTCTTGGCAAGCGTTTCGCCGAATAACTGAGAGGACATACAAGATGGTCAATGAGAATGCGCCATGGCCAAGAGTTATGTATGACTCGTTGGAAGGAGGAATGGATACAGACTCTGTGTATGACCTCTCTTTATAAATTATCCACTCTGCAGAGAACGTTGAAAATAAAGTGTAGCTAAAGGTTATTTTATATGTATAGATGTTTTATTCACTATTCTATTCACTATTCCCCAATAAATAAATCTTGACGGTGAATTTTGGGAGTGTGAATATGACAGTCAGCTTGCTTCACCCTCGCCATCCTATTTCCTGTCACCCTGCTGCGTACGTAGGAGAGCCGTCAAAGATTCTCGTTGATAGTGCACGACCCTCGTTAAATATTTTGGATTGGAGCTCGATCGAGTAATTCATGCTCTTCAGTACTCAAAGATAGCCTTGTAGAAGTTGCTTGATACTGTAAAGGCAACGAAAAATGTATGTCTTGGTAGATTTTTGGAAGACATGGAAAAGTACATACAACAGCATACATAGGTAATATTCAATATTGTGTCATTTATCGCTATGAACCCAAGAGACCTGAATCGATACCTATTGATGGCATCAGAGCAAATGCGGCACTCATCATCAGAAAACCCGAAAATTCTAGCTACCATCATCGTACTATGCGCATCTAGGAAGACATACATAGTATTGCGTTTATGTTCGAGTCCCGTCCTGCGAGAAGACTACTATTCATGTAGACGGATATTCCACAAATGATAAATGTATTCCACCCCCATCTGATTCGCGCATTAGGCGCGATTCTGAAGACGTTACCTTTGTTCATAGGATGGTCCAGCAACTTCCCAACTTCAAGAAGCATACAAATTATTAATGTACTGAACACACCATTGTGCTGCAAGCCACACCCCAACAGAGATCGACAGCTTGAACCCTGAGCAAAGGCATTAGCAGAAACCTTCGCAAAAAATCAAGCAAAAGCGGGACAGGGCAGGGACTTCGTTTAGTGCTTATGTGAGCGCAACCCCAGCAATCGGAGGTACAGGACCTCGGCTCAGAGTCCTATGTAGGGTCCTATGTACGAAGTCTACTGCGTAAGTACCAAGATACTTCAAAGGTTGGCAAGGAATGATTTCAAGACTGTTGTTGAATCCATGTCGCTCCATGGATATACATGTGTCGCCAAGGTGTGGTGGAGAAACTTTGAAACACGGAACGGAATTGATAGGATGGTTAAAATGGGGCGACTTGCAGGTTTCTTCTCAGAGATGATGAAACAGAAAACGGGAAAACGGTAGGGTAGGTCAATGTTATCAGAGACTATCGAAAGTTCGAAAATTTGGCAATGTTCTGCAGTTTCTCTGCTTGTACAGTACATGTACATTAGGACAGGACTTGGCTGTGTTCATATATGCAATGGTGTTGACAAAATATGAAATAAAAACTACAAAGGTTAATGATCGGGGGAAGATTGGGAGCGAAAGACAGGAGCCCGACCTAAAAAAAAGATTTAATTCCCAAGAGAAGAAATGAAATGGAAGGTGGAGGGAGGGAAAATGACCAAAATAGAAAGCAAAGTGAACGCCATCAGAAAGTAAAAGAACACGGAGCCAGAGAGTACATGAAAGCCCGGGTGAAACGAAAATGGCAATATCTCAAAAAACGCTAATATAATTCCCTATCCGCTCCTTTTGATTTTGAGCAATGCACTCTGCAATCCAGGTGATATTTCGAATTTCCTAAATTCGGGAAGACCAAATTGCACAATGTTAGAATACGCATTCCACATTGAAAAATCCGCTATTCACAGATCGGACGAAATGAAAAGAAATCAAAACGAAAAGAGGAGAAACATAAAATAGAAATTTAAAAAACGTACCTGCTCCCTCAGTTTAACCCATGCATATATGATAGCCGGCGTAAATTGCCGGGTAAAAGTAAGCTTCGAAATTTCCATCTCCTTCTGATAGAACATATCCTCCAAACTCCTCCCGTCACTGCTACCTCCACCAGCCATATTTCCCAACCCCGCACCGCCAATGCCACCGGCCCCTCCGGCCCCTCCAGCTCCGCCCTGGCTAAGCCCCACGGCGTCAAAGAAGGCCTTGTAATCTCCAACCCCACTGACAGCTAGTGCAACCCCTTCGACATCATCAGCCCGTGACAGCATTAGTGTGCCTTCAGGATATAGTTTGCCGAATTCTGGGTAGAGTTTCTTCCTCTCCGCCTTGGAAAGTTCCGTCCCGAAGGAGTTCAGAGTGATATTAATGGCGCGACGGTCCGCTTCGAACTCGAGAGCCTCCGACATGACCTCAGAAGTCGGGGACCCTTTTAGACCCGGCTCGGAGTTGACAAATCTGTAAAAGTCCTCTAGATAGTTCTTGTACAGCATGTTGCGGACAATTTCGATATTCAATTCGTCCAGGTCCTGGTGGCTGATGCTGCCTTTGAAGTAAGGCGCGAGCGGCGTTTCGACGAGGACGGAGTTGTAGAGTTCTTCGATGTTTGTGGCAACACAGAGGACGGGCATGGTTTCGAACCAGCCGAGCGGGTGGCATCGCTCGAGCAGTTCTCGTGTATCACGTTCGTGTAGGGTTCCCGTGATGAGTAAGGCGATGTTATCGATCATGTAGCCGTAGGTCAGGTATTCCATGAACCTTGCAATGGAGCCAGTAGCTTGGGCCTGGATGTAGCGGAATTCCGCCACGAGTTTCTCTGTGGTTTTTCCAGCGAGGGCGGAGGTGGAGGGATTTGGGGGGAGAGCGGCTAGAAAGTCACCATAGGCCGGGCCGAGTTGGATCTTGACATCTATATGTCAAACAACCGATGTTAGTCCGGACTCATATAACATACGATTAATTACTAGTGAAATACTTTATCTTGTAGAACGTGGGACCAAGCGGGAATAACATACCATCGATAGTATCACATTGCGTCAGGTTTCCGTAGTGTTGGGAGGTGAGCAGACTGTTTCGATAACCACGAACGAGTCCTTCGATATACCTTGCAACTGGAGTTCAGTAAAGCAATATAGCTAAAGAGTGATGCTATGTGCAAAGATACATACCCGCCATTCACGTTGAAAAATAAGCCCTCCATCACGGGCTATTGAATCGCATATATCTCTATCCACCGATATCTTTTGACTCTCGACTACTAACATCCATTGATGTCGATGTCGTCAAAAGCTACCAAGAGGCTTGAATTAAGCCTTAAAGTCGATCTAGCCTTATTTGGCTAGGGACCCAAGCTTATTTCCACGTGATAGCTTATCTAAGCAGCAAGATCCCAGCCAACCACAGGTCAACGTTCGCTACCCGACACTTCAAAATTTCCTCTTTGGACAAAAAAAAAAAAAAGGGAACTAAATCAAAAATTTGACCCTTCCACCTTCCTTCCCCAGTACCCATTCAACCCACTCGCGACTTCCCCTACCGCGTCGAGTCCAATCCAGTTATTGGGAAATAATTGTTTCTCCGGGGCTGCTCTTTCCGGTGCTGGGCCTGGAGTGCGGTCAATTTATTCTCCTCTTTGTGTCGTCTGTAAACTGCAAGAAGGGAATAAATAACCTTGGAAGTGAAGACTAGCTACGACACTTACCCTGAATTATATAATCTCCTGCTGCTGCCATGACGCTGTTTATCCTCGCAGAAACCAGCGCTGGCTATGCGCTGCTCAAGGCCAAGGACAAGAAGCTGCTCAAGCGCCATGATATTGTGGCGGAAACTCAGACCGCGGAGGGTGTGTCGAATCTGTAAGTTGTTTGGCTGTAGGATTGTTGCGTGGAACATATTCTATTCTACAATATGTTATGTGCCACGTTCTCTGAAAGTGCGGATGCAGCTGACAGCATTGAGTACAGTATGAAATTGAAGAATTTCCAAAAGTTCGATAGTGCGGCCACAGCTTTGGAAGAGACCGCGTCTCTAGTGGAAGGGAAAGTTACACCTCGATTGGCAAATCTGCTTGAATCTATTAAAGATGAGAAGAAGGTCTCCTTGGCTGTTGCAGACCCAAAACTTGGTGAGTCTCCTCTCTCAAATTCACTGGTGAGATGCCCAGAATATACAACTGGCCATGTAAGCTAACACTTATGCGTGAAGGAAATGCCATTGCAAAACTTCCCCTCGCCATACAGCCAATTGCAGACTCCACAACCACGGATCTCTACCGCGCAATCCGGGAGCACCTCCCCACTCTGATCCCAGGCCTCTTACCAGGGGATATGTCCACTATGTCCCTGGGTTTGTCCCACTCTCTAGCCCGCCACAAACTCAAATTCTCCCCCGACAAAATCGACACCATGATTGTCCAGGCCATTGCCTTGCTTGATGACCTCGACAAGGAACTCAACACTTACGCCATGCGCGTCAAGGAGTGGTACGGCTGGCATTTCCCGGAGCTCGCCAAAATTCTGAACGACAACATCGCCTACTCCAAGGTGGTGCTAAAAGTGGGTATGCGCTCTAATTTTGGGGAAACCGATCTTGCCGAGATCCTGCCAGAGGAAATTGAGGCTGTTGTAAAGGCCGCGGCGGATCGGTCGATGGGTACGGAAATCTCCAACGAAGATCTTGACAATATTCAGGCCCTGGCGGAGGAGGTCATTGGCTTCTCGACGTACCGCCAACAGCTTGCAAGCTATCTGGCTGCCCGAATGACGGCCATCGCACCCAATCTTACAGCGCTGGTGGGAGAACTGGTCGGGGCTCGATTGATCGCTCATGCCGGCAGCTTGGTAAACCTATCCAAGAGTCCTGCCAGTACCATTCAAATTCTAGGAGCGGAAAAGGCTCTTTTCCGTGCTTTGAAGACCAAGCATGACACCCCCAAATATGGCCTAATTTACCATGCGTCCCTGATCGGACAGGCCACCGGCAAAAACAAGGGTAAAATGGCTCGTTATTTGGCCGCAAAGGCAGCTATTGGTCTTCGCGTCGATGCCTTGACTGATTGGCCTGTCGATGCTGATGGAAATGAACCCACTGAGGAAGAGAAGGCTGCTCTCGGTATGCAATCGCGGTACTATCTCGAGAAGAAACTGGCGGCTATGGAAGGCAAACCCATAAAGCCAAGAGGGGTTGGTATTGCACCAAACGGTATTCCTACAGCCCAGCCTAAGAAATGGGAGATCAACGAAGCTAGAAAGTATAACCCCGATGCGGATGGGCTTGCTGGGGACGAGGACCTTGCTGAATCATCGCCAAAGAAGCAGAAGAAAGAGAAGAAGGATAAGAAAAAGAAATTGATTGAGGAAATTAAGGAATCTGAAGATGGAAGTGAGAGTGAGGAAGAGTCTGATGAAGATGTGGAGATGGCGGGTAAGCCCGCAACCAATGGATCGATGGCTGATGCTAATGCGTCATCCGAAGAAGAGTCGGACGGGGAAGAGAAATCGAAGAAGTCGAAGGGAAAATCCCTAGAGAAGAAATCTAAAAAGGAAGATAAGAAATCGAAGAAGCAGAAGAGTGGCAGTGGTCCGAGTGTGGAGGAAATGGCTGCAAAGGCAGGACTCAGTGTTAGCCGGTATCAACGCAAACTCGAGCGAGGGGAGATCGTTTTTGATAGCGAAGGGAACCCATCCTATATTAGCAAGAAGGACTTGAAAAAGGCGAAAAAGGAAGCGAAGAAGGCTGCTAAGGCAGCGGAAAAGGAGGCTGGTAAGAAGCGAAAACGGGCTGAGGAGGACGACGAGAAGAAAACGAAGAAGAAGAAGAGCAAAGCATGAAGGAAATCATATGTTTCCACTATTTTTGTCTTTTCCATTGTTTCCCTTTTCTTCTGTATGATATCATGCTTCCTTGTGGATCTTCTATTTCATTTTCCACCTGATACGTCTGCTTATCCAGGCCTTTTGCATTTCAAATGGCGAGACTTATGCTTCTTGGTTTTCATCTCGTCTTCTGTCCTTTTTTAAGTATATTGTTTCTTTCTTTTTTTGATACTTTGTTGCCTATTTTTGTCAATTACGGCGCAGGTTGGTGCTTGGGAGAAAAAATAGGGTAGTTTTCCATTTTGCTTCTGAAATTTAAATTCTTTTTGAAAAACATTTAAGTGGGAAAGCTGGATAAAGACATTTCTCCGTCTTCTGATCTCATTTGTGAGCAATAATACTTGTAGTATCAATCTTCCACCTTCTACACTTTATGGCTGCCGCTCACCGCCTTGAAGCTCTCCTTCCTTTCTGCCAGCCTCCGCCGCAGACAAAAAGGAAAAATATTCGTCCCCGCCATCAATCAGCCTGGAACAGCACCTATCCATTGTCTGTCTACATACAACCATGAAGGTGAGCTCGATCCAAAAAGGAAAAGATAACAAAAATCCTAAAAACCCTAAAAATCAGAAAATACCTATATTAGGAACTACATTGGAAACAAAACTTAACTCAAAAGTCGAGCTTGCTTTCAGATCCTCGAACCGCAATCCGCCATCTTAACAAATGTGGAAGTGCTGGCACATTTCAGTCTGAACCCACCACGCAGACCTCCCAATCCACCGCCCAATTCGAGAAATTTTACCCCTAGTCCAGATTTGAGGGATCATAATACTGTTGTTAAAGAGGTTGGTTTTTCTTTGTTTTATTTTTCAAGAAAAAAAAAATGGGATAAAAAATGGGATATATACTTTGTGTCCATGCTGTTCCACTCTTTTTAACGGCTCCCCTGTCCCTCTCTTTCCCTGCCTCTATCCATATATACTAGTATAGTAACTCCAATTCGCTGATTGAAAATGGATCGTAGTTCCATGACTACGTAACCCGTCTGTCGCCCCATCTCCTCAATTACCCGAGCTTTATCCCGCCGAAGCCGGCGGGTGACAACAACACCAACAATAATGATAAGGATGATAATGATAATAACGAAAATAATAATACCAACCGCAACGGCAATGGCAATGGCAGTGAAAATATAACTACGACCTTTCTATCTCAAACACAGCCGACAGCGCTCGACAATGCCCTGCGGGAAATAATCAGTCGGTTCCGGCCGTTCCAACTTACGAAGGCGGAAGTGCTCATGATTGTGAATCTGGGCATAGGGTTGGGTGTGAGTGGCGAAACGGGGGACGGGGAAGGGGAGGATGGCGTTACGACTGCCTCTGCTGTTACGGAGGAGATGGTAGATGGGATGGAAGTTGACGGCGGTGCGAGTGGGCAACCAGGAAGAGATGTATATGGAGGTATTGATGAGGAAGCTGACTACGGAGCGCTTGCGTTGCTGGATACCGTTATTGAGGATCGCGAGGAGAGGTTGAGTACTGAGGATGTTGGGGAGATACTGAGGATTGTTAGGGAGACGTTGGGGAAAAGGGGGAAGGGAAAAGGGGTGAGTGCCGCTGCCAGTGTAACGGCGGGGTGACATTTACATCTATTTTCACCGCCCATATCCGTCTCGTTCATTTTGTAACGGGGTTATTCTTTTTATTCTGTTGTACATGTATATTATCCCCGGCGTTCAGGCGGGAACCAGGCCGTCATTGCCTTCTTGTGTTGCTCTTTTCAAGATTAATGATGAATACCCAAGTATGTCGTTTTTATTTGAGTATAGCATAAATACTTTACTTGCTCCAGATGATTCTCAACATCCTTTATATATGTTCATGGACATTTGTACGCAAACGAGGGAGGCAAGATACCCTTAGTCAAGCTTTCATCACAAATGAACCAATCTCCGCTTAAAACAAGCTTGCCCAGTTGCGACTCATTAGCCAGCCTAGACCTAAATCTAGTACATGGAGAAGGCCACGTAGGGCAAGGAGAACTGGGCGGTTAGCGGGATCAATTTTCGGGCGACTTACTTGGATCATAGAATCGAGAAGAGAAACGGAAGCTCCTATAAATTCGCCGTTCTTGAACTGGCTGCAGACGTCCTTGACAGTTTTCCTATCTCTGACGAGCTGTTTTCTTCAATTTCGTATGTGTGTTGATGTCTACCCTCCTTCTTTCCCTTGCCATCTATGTAGCTCACCAAATATTTTGTGCACTCAATAGAGTCCCTTGCAAGTTTTTAATCTTAAAATACGCCCTTCTCACGGAGTATGTGTTCCTTTTTTGTAGGCTAAACAGTTGTTGTCAATATCAATTATTCTTGTACAGTTCTACACTGTTCATGGCTGGAGGCCTTTACCAGGCATTCGATCCAAAGAAGTCGAAGCCCCAACCCGTAAAATCATCTTAAAAGCACCTGGATGGCAGCAAAAGGAAGCAGAAACGCCTCATCCTACCTTTCATTCGAGATGGAATGTTAAATAATAGAGGAAAATACACGCCATACGTCCCACATCAAATATCATACAATTAAAAATGCATACAAGCTTGAGAAAAAGAGGAAAATCTTCATACATACCCCTCAAAATGCTGCCCTCTGCTAGCTACCCAAACTTATCATAAACGGGTGCGAGATAATCACCTCCAAGATCCTCTCCCCATTTCCCAAAGCCATCGTTGACAAAACTTAACCCTTCCTTCCCTTTACACAAACTCGCCCAATCACACCACTCACCAGTACCCGTCCACACGTCACCTCTGCCGTCACGCGTGTCCCGCTCGTCCATGTTGGCCCCGCGCAGAGCTGCACGAGCCGCGATGGGTTCCCGCGACGCACACATGGATTTGCGCAGTAGCGCGTGGAACCAGGGGTGGTACCACATGTGCTGCCACCAGAGGTGGAGAGAGTTGGGGTCTGAGGCCTCGGTGTTTGTGTGGAGGAGAACGGGAACGGAGGTGGAGTGGATGTCTGTGGCGAGGGAGAGGGTGTACCATGATTCATTTTGCGGGCTTGGAAGGTTATCGACTGAAGAATGGTAAGGGGATGGAATTTGGGTCGTTAGCGGGTGTGGTGGAGTGAAAGGGTTTCCGCACCTGGAGACATCGGCTGGTATGTTTATGCGGGACTCGCGAGGGACGCCGTGTCTCAGCTGTGCGGAGGAGAGTTGCGAGACATTGTTGTAATGTAACCATTCCAGGTTGTGATGGGAATGAGGGGACATTGTGAAGAAGAGTTGGGATTTGTAATCGAGGCCGATGGCAAATTCGTAACGGCGTCCTGGGACCAGCTGCATGAATAGCCGTGATATGTCTACGCGTTTGAGGATTCCGAATAATTCGCCTATGAAGATGTACCAGTTTGGTCGCGTGAGGTGTCTATATAGCTCTCGGGCGTATTCCTGCTCGCCGAATATTTGAGCTAGGACACGCTGTTCGTCGGCTGGGATGGGGATTTTGGAATTAAGGTCCGCTGCATGTTCATATAGACGTTTCACATCGCCCACTAACCCGACAAATGAACCAGAATTTAACCATCTGGGCCGGTTTTGTGCCACGTCTTTGCCAGTATCGGTCAGGGGACCGTAGATGTCTGGTGGTAGGTTGGAGTAAGGCACTGCAACACAGGAAGCATCGTGCGGAAGATCCGGCCGACAGACTTTATCAGCTGCAAAAATAATGCGCTGTGAGTATTTCTGTGTTGACTTCAGCGTGCCAGGATCCACATTTTTCGTGGCCTTCTCCGGAACAGAGCCATATCTCCACTTTATTTTCCTGTTATGCCCTTTCAGCATGTCGTGGAATCGTTGGAGAAGTATTTCAGGCGGCAGTTGGAACCAGGTATCTTTGCCGTCGATAACCAGGATAACATCGTCATCTTTCAAATTCGTGTTCTTTGTGAGATACCTGTGCATAGCCAGTAGTGGATCCGCTCTCCCTGGCTCTTGCTTCCCTTCTTCATTGATAAGCTCGTCTAGGAAAAGCACTGTTGGCGGCGGATAGTTTAGAATCATGGCGGTGGCTATTGTCCTGCAAATATCAGACTCATTGCTCGGTCGGCGGATGATGAGATGGAAGGAATGGTTTGGTTTTGTGAGGCCACTAGCGAATGTGCCATCTTCGTTCAATTTGGGAGGGGAGGAGTTGATGGCGGGCGATATCTCATCCTCCGCAAGCGAGGTCACCGGCTGGCTAGGATATAGCTCAGGGATATCGGCATCCAGGGTCTGTGGGGATATCAGCAGCTTGTGTCTGCTTAGCAGTTCTGCAAACTACAACGTACCTGATACAGACTGCTTCTGGACATCAGGAAAAGAACCACCATGATACCTGCAATGGCCCAGAGCGTCTTTGTCCTCCTTGACCTCCGCAGAGGCCTGGACAGCGTTGAGAGATATACGCCAGCGCCATCCCTCACACCCTTATAATCCAGTACGCGCATACTGTTTGCTCCTAACTAGAGGTAAGGTAGACTGTGTAGGTAAACAGCAGCAGCGTCGAATATGACTACCCGATCCCCTCACGAGCGAAGAGGCAAGAATGCCACATCTAATTGGCTATGGTGATAGTCGGAGGTGGAACAGGATACGGAGTAACTAGCTAGCTAGCTATGGTTGTTTACCATGGCAAATGATGACGTAAGGGGAATAACTTTTTTGGTGTAACTAGTGGTTATATGAAGGTGGATTTGCCTGTGTTCGAACACGTGTTCCTATGGTGTTCAGCCAAGGCCCCTGAATAACCCATACATGTTCTGTATGGTGAGCTATCTTCTTTGATCATATAAAAGAGATAACTTTTCTGTAATATTATGTACAATGACTGTATCAGCCTCTCTCTGAATGTGTATTTAATAATTATCATCCCACTACTGTATTCTTCTCTCTCTGCTCTTGTATTAATTTCTATTCTTAACTATTCTTATTTTTATTCATCTATTTTGAAACTCTTGTATTTCTGTATAAGTGAGAAAGACTGATAATAATCTCTGCTGCTGATACTGCTGTTGAAGCAGCTGCTGTATGAGAGCAGCTACAGTATAATCTTATTGTAGAGATGACAGTACAGAGAGAGAATACACTGAAAATCAGTAGATAAAGTAGATCAAAGAATATATAAATAGTATACACAGAAAAGCAGAATAAATGAATAATAATATATAGATTTATTTTATTTCTATTTTTTCTTTATTTCTGTGTATGAAGAGAGATGAAATTTGATAGATTAATTTCTCACTGCTGCTCAATCTCCACTATCTGTACAATAGAAATAATATAATAAAAAGAAGTTTTCAGATAGTCAGATTGTCTCTGAACAGAAGACAATCTGATTCTTTAGTAAAAGAGTTCTCAATTATTCACTCAGAAAGAATCATCTTAAAAGAAAGTATATAAATACTGAGAGAGAAAAGATTGTGCAGATAATAGAAGAGAGTCTGATCAAACAGTATTGAACAGTTTTTATTAATTTGTATTATATACAGCAGAGTAGACAGAAGAACTCTCATTCTTATTCAGTTGATCAGATTTTGAATGATATGTTAAAGACTTACAGATCTATAGAGTATATATAGAGATATACAGAGTTTATGAATAGAGATGCAGATACTCTGATGAACAGCTATACTAAGCTGAATATAATGAACTTTGTATATCAGTACTGAAAGAGATGACAGAGAAATGAAAGATATACAGTTGAGTCTCTTCTCTGTACAGCAGCTGACTTTTTTATAAGTCATTATATACTGCTGAAAGAGTAGTTCAGATGAGAGATGTAGTTGACTGATCTGTTTATAATTAAGCTGTTAAATAAAAGATCAATACTCTGCTGATCTCTTATTCAGATTATAAATAATGATAAGATAAATTAGAATAATAGACTTGAATATTCAACTGTCATACAGCATAAAAATTATATTTTTTGTTCAATATTACAGATTGTATTCTATTTATTCTATAGATGAAATATTGTACAGAAGTCTCTGTCTCAGTTTCACTATCATCAGCTCTGATACAATATTCACTTACTCAAGAGTGAGAATTCATACAAGCAGATCTTCTATAGAACTCATCTTAAATGAATAAACAAGCTCTTTATATATACAGATATATCAAAGATGATAAAGAAGACTCATATCAAACAATTCACAGATGTATAAAAGACAGAGCTTAATAAAATGAATGAGAACAGCATTTACAGAGCTGAGTGATGAAATAATAACTTTTTGATCAGCTGCTATCTCAGTCAGATTAATTGAGAGTTTGTATAAGGAATTGCAGAGTTCAATTCTAGCTTATCAAATAATTATTATCTTTCATAAGCTACAGTCATCTCATCAGAGCTGTTGAAGAAATCTCTCTGACTATAAATGAATGAATGACTTATCTGATTTCATTCTGAGAATAGATTCTTTTATATCACTTCTTCTGAGATCTCTGATGTGAGTCTGAAGCTGCTTGATAGTGAAAGTTTATTTGACTCAGATAATCTTACAGCTCAGAGGTTTTTACAGCTGTTAGATTATTTTTATACAGTGATACTACAGAACTCTACTCTTCTTTAGAGAGAATTTTCAACTCATTCACTGTGGACTGACTCAGTGTTTCAGTATACAGAGTATAAGCAGTTTGCAGATGCTGTACAGACTGCAGAGTTAATTCTCATTTCTTTATAAAAGATGATACTTCAACAGTCAGTATTATAGATTTTTGAGAGTCTGAATACTGTACAGAGACAGATCAATGTGATGACAGATCAGATAAAGATCAGAGATGTATAAATAAAGAAGAAGATTGATAGAATTCAGTGTGGAATTGATATAATAACAACTGAATTCTGAATCTTTCAGTCTGTCTCTGTTTCTGTCTGTGTACAGAAAGATACTGTTAAGATTTTCTTCATCTCTGTATCTATATCTTCATTCTTCTCTTTATCAACTGCTGCTGCTGCTGTCACCACTTCTACTATAGCATTATCAACTGAAAATGATATTTGAATATATCAACTCTCTCATACAATTCAATCAGTCAATAATCTCTGAAAGAAATGAAAATAGAGATTGAATGAACAGTTCTCTATACAGTATCTGAAGTCATCATATAAATCTAGCTGAAAAAAGAAGAATAATAAATGTATGTTCTTTTTCTGATGAAAGATAATTATCAATAAGATACTCAGTTATCACTGTACAATGAAATCAAAATCTGTTCTAGAGATTATGAAGAAGCTTGAATTGATATATATATAATTAAGAATGAGTCTGAATAAACTCTCTGTCTTTCTTAGAAGAGTAAGAAGATAATCTGTATATATTAACTATACTATATTGTATATTTTTTAATTTTGAGTATTTATTTATTTATATATGCAGACTGCCTCAGCAGAATTCATAAGAGTGAGTATTCTCTCTTTCTCTCTTTTCTCTTTTATATGTAAGATATTTCCACTTTTCTCTTTCATTCACAACAATAACAACAATAAGTTGATTATAAAATCCCTTCTTTCTCTGTCTTCTCTCTCAACTTTTTTTCTCTTTCTCTCTTCAGCTTCTTCATCATCATTCACTGATATATATAATCTCTTTTGTATCAGAATTCATCATTCTCTTGTTGAAATTTATCAAGATCACTCATTCACTGTTCACTCTATCTTTTTCTCACTTCATACACTGTATGAGATGTTTATTTCATTATATCAAAGAAGAAGAACACTGACAGAGACTTGTATATATAGTCAGAGAAGATTTTCAATTTTTTTTTTTTATAAAAAAGAAGATCAGCTCTCTTCTGCTCTTCAACAGTGTTCTCTCTTTCTTTCTCTCTCTATAAACAATATAAGTATTTCTCTGCTTCTCTATTATACAGCATAGAAAGCTGATTATAATATAAGAACTTTCATTTCATACAATTCTGTTATCACTCAGCAGAATCTGACTTAGACTGAATTGATTGACTTATATCATTCAGCTGCTGAACATCAAAATGAATGACAGAAATAATCAGAGTATAATATAATATATATCAGTAATCTTCAGCTGAGTATATTTTGTTATAGTCTTTAATTCTGTGCTCTGCTTACTGTCTCTGATTTTAATATATTGTATATTTATACATATATCAGAGCTGATCAAGTGTTGTCTTATTATTCATCATACATCAATATCATTCTGATTCAATTCTGTGATAGAACTCTTATTATAGACTGTACACAGTGTTGTATATTCTCTGAGCTTAAACTGTTCTCATTGTGCTGCTATATATATAGTCACTTTGAAGAAGTATATATCAACTGTAAATGATATAATTATACAGTGTGCTGCTTTCTTCATGACTCTGTGAATCAGTCTGATATATATAATGATTTTTATAATAGACAGTCATCACAGCTACAAGCATCAGCAGTAGATGATGTGAATTATAATACTCAGTCTGATACACAGAATAATTTCATTTTTATTGAATAGAGTATATACAAAGCTTTCATTTTTCTGTTCTATTCTGTTCTGTTCTCTCTCTTTGATCTTCATTTCTTCATTATTATTATAGATGTATATATATTATTATTATAAAGTTAGATCTAGTCATACAGACTGTGTATGACACTCAGACAGTTGACTTATACTTCTATACAGTATCTGAAATCAGTAGTTCTTTAGTAGAGATGAAGTCAAGCAGATCATTTAGTTAGTGATTATATAACTTTCTGTGTGCAAAGTCACATATATCTGAATTTAATAGTATTTCTCTTACTAAATACAAGTATTCTGTATATATGAACATGAAATTGAACACACACCAGCAATAACCAGATTATATGCAGTGGCATTGATGACTGAGTGACTGCACCTCTGCATATAACCTGGTTATTGTGAGGGTCGGGTTTGAACACGCCGTAACCCGACCCACCTATAACTAGTTAACTAGAACAGCTTCCCAGAGAATACTCTATAAACAATTCCATTTACTTATCTGTGGGCTTAGGTAGATATATTCATGTAGCATTCGATAGAGCAATGTCTAAGACTTGAACAAAAAAATAACTCGCCGTTTGAGTACCCATATTCAATTAACCCCGAATTCATAGCTCTGTGTTTACCAGAGCATGGACCTATCTAAAATTGAAGTGCGAAAGCAAACTATACAGTATTTACAGAAGCCTCTCATTCTCACTTCAATCGAGATATATCTCGTCCCGCAATCGCTGTAGATTTCGCAACAACCCACCACCACTACCAGCAGCAGAAGATCTAGCAGCAGTAGTATTACCAGCCCCATTCGTACTACTCCTGCCTTCCTGCGCCCCACCTACCTTCCCATCCCACCCAGCATTGCTATTCCCGGTCAACCGGCCCTTCATCTCCCGCTCCCTTTCACTCTGCACAACTTTTCTCCGCTCCTCAACCATCTTCGCCAATCCATCCACAAACTTCATCCGCGCCTTCTCCTCCGCCGTCCCCTTCCACACGCCCGCCAGCTCCCGCAACGCCTCAACCCGCCGACTAGCTGCTTCCACCCCATCTGTATCAATATCTTGATCCGTGGTCGTACCCGTGGCGTTATCCTTATTAAGCAGCTCCATGATTTCCTCCCGCAGCTTCCTCGCGACCTCCTTCCCTTTCTCCTCGCGGCTATGTTGGTCCCCCGCGCCGGGTTCCGGCGCCGAGACGGAGATGAAGGAGGAGGCGATGGATATTTCGGAAGGGGCGAGGGGCCATTCCATGGCCTCGCCGAATGTGTGGATCACCTGTTCGAGCCGGGCGCGGACGTTGGTTAGGGTGCGGAGTTGGGTGAGGTAGACGGGCTCGTCTACGGCGGGTTGTGGTTGTGGTTGCTGTGGTTCATGCGTTTGTGGTTGTTTTCGGTCATCCTCTGTTCGTGTTTGAGATTGCGATTGCGATTTGGTAGCATTATCGGCTAGGTCGCCAGGTTTTGCTTGTGTTTCTGTCCCCGCCTCCGCGCCTGTGTCCGTCTCCGCAGGCGCATGTATATCCAATATCTTCCCACCGGGCACAAACCGTCCAATATCATCTACCAACCCTTCTCCTAACGCATCCGACAACCCCGCCACTTCTCCCCGCAACACTTCCACCTCATATGCCAGCCGGCCCCCTCCACGCAGTATTTCATCCGTCAGCTGCGTGAGGGTATTCGACAGCCGCACATTTTGCGCACTGAGTTGTGAGACGAGGGATTGAGTTTGTGCTGAAAGCGCCGCAAGGGAGACAGTGGAGGTGGTAGTGGTAGTGGAGGTGTCTGCAGCTTTTGGTTTTGCTGTTGGCGTTATCGCTGTTGTTGTTTGGGACGAAGAGAGGGAGAAGGAGAAGGGCGGAAGGATGTTGTTTAGGTACTCTACTGGGTCGAAGGCGGGATCTGCGAATACGGAGAGGGTGGGGTCAAGGTGGGAGGATGAAGATTGCTGTGTCATCTTGGGGCCTTCTGGGGGTCCGTGTAGAGTGGCGGGGTCCATGGCTTGTGGAATCGGAGTATGAAATGAATGGGATAAATATGTGACGAACGTTATTCCGGTCTTGGTTTGTTGCTTTCTTTTAGGGGTGCGTGGTCGGGACGGCTCCACGCCTTTTCAAGCGGTGATTTGTGTCTGGGTATTCCGGGGCATTTGTATTAAAAGAAATGTCTATCAATTGAGCATAGGTTCCCTGGAAACCTCTGCGGTAGGATGTAGTGGTTTTGTCCGTGCCTTGTATGTGTAGACCATAGCACAGATAGGCGGAAGTTGCTTCTGGCGTAGAGCTTAACTGGTTGACTGGTGATCACGGCGGATTATGTAACTAACCCAGGTCACCCTTATTTCCTTGGTCTTTTGTAAAGGTTTTTCTTCTTCTAACCTTTTGGTAACCATTCTTGACAGTTTACTGGCTTAAGTTAATCCTTATATTATTCTCGCCTTTTGAGCTGCTCAGTGCATAACCAATGCGGTCAACCCTCAAACAGAGTTATTTTTAAGCTGCATAGTACGTTCAGACGCTATTGATGATTGTGCCAGAGCATCGCGGCACCACGATGGTCAGAGCGGACGTCCTTGAGCTTGAAACAATTTTCTCCCGGAGGTCGAAATGAGTGCAAAGGCGTCGATATCCATACTATGTATAAGAAACTTAAAGCTATCACACGTGGAATATACACAGCGCCAAAACCCAAGCATTTGCCCAGGTTAGTATTCCGAGCGAATCGCGCATAAGTTTGCCCCCGTTGAACCAGCGAATCCAGGTAGGGCCAAAGGCTAAATTTGGCTATGCGGGATCGATGGTAAGTTTACCGGTGTGACAGATGGTTTTTGGAGTTATCAGGGTTGGAGCTCGATCCTCCGTATTCGATTCGCCAATAAGGTACACTGGACAGGATCTGGAAATGCTTCATGAGAATGATCACTTAAAAAGAGAGTTTTTGATGATTTATTAGTTGTTTAGTTGGACAAACTAAGCAAAGGGGTACATGCAGGAGAAGAAAGCCTTTCAAAAATCCTTTCTTCCGCGCCAGTTGTAGTTGAGTTGTAGCTACAAAACAGATCATGCATATCGAAGGGATTGACAGCTAGCTATCCTTGACATCATTTCTGATATGCTTGGGAATTTCAATCTGGCTATTTCATTCAAACACCACTCACGGTTTGCTAATCTGACATTCTTCTGTCTGTGTGTCTTTTCTGCATGCAGTTCAGTGAACTAATCAATGGTCACAGCCAATTGATTTCTAGTTCATCAAATACATCACAATCCACTGTTGCCTGAGTTGAGCTCTTCTGTTGTATCCACAAGACTCAGTTGCACCGCAACGCGCACTCCTCGCAACAAGACACATTATGATTGTTTTTGTTTTTAGTGTTATTATTATTTTCTCTCCCCATGTGTAAACAAGGCTTAGAGAAATATCTTTTGTTGATGGGACAAGGCATTCTCTGCTTTCTCCTACCATATTGTGGCGCAGGATGAGTTGCTAAACCAATTCTATCCAGCTCTTCATTATCTGCTCTCTGCAATCAATACATGTGCCTTACCTTTGCTTTAGCTTTTCTGCCCATCTATGGTTTTGATAGTGGTCTTCTGTCGCAGAATACGCCCTCTGGACTGAAGAGGACATAGCTGTACGCCATTCACTCATCTTGTTTGCCCCTCTCAACAATCATACTCGTAGTTCTATAACCTTTTATTTGCCCTCTTTGAGCTGCTGATCAAAATAACACTGAATTTGTTTCGCTTTCAGATATTTCTCAAAGACAATTCAGAATTGGGCTCCTGAGGCTACCTGGCAAGCAAGCCCTCCTGGATTGTTTGCAGAATATCCCGATTTCTTCAGTTCTTTTTCTCTTTAGATACATTTCAACTCTTCTCGTCACTCTTTTTTTTTTTTCATTTCATGTATCTGATCACATTGTCCTGCACGCTTCATTTTATTCTCTCTGAGCTCTTGCACCCTCCACTCTCCAAAGTCCTGTTTTGCACTGTGACAAGGGGATCTTGAGAACAAACATGCCGAGGCTAGACTTTGTATGTGATTTGCAAGAGGCTTCAAGCCAAGGGAAAACCTCGCACATGGTGAGTGTGAAGGCTGGTGACGATGATGGTGTTATTTCCTGCACATTTTCCCCAGATACCCCATCTGGGAAGCCAGTGGAAATTCAGATCCTTGTTTCCGGTATGTATGGATCTATCCCTGTTACTAAAGAAAACAAAACCTTGCTAACTAATTCACATTAGACCTATCTTTATACCCAAAGGAGCACGATTACTTTGTGTATACAACAACTGAAGATGTTTCCCAGGCGGTTACTGACGCGCTGGAGGAAGCCCAATCCTATCTTCGCGGCCTGTGCATCTCTGACATGCTCTTACAAATTACCAGCACCCTGGAGAAAGCTTTGTCTGCTGATTCAGGCAGTGATGTTGATATGCCAGATGTAGCTGAAGACTCCAATGATGAATATGGATGGTCCCCACACTCTCCTAAAATCACGGTGGAGCAAGCCGAAAAACCGGATACTGGCAAGTCGAGCAAAAATTTAGACAATGTCGTCCTTGCCAAAATGGCAGCGGATCTTCGCGCGGCCAAAATAGCTGGCTTCAGAGTGGGATATTTGGGAGATCCAGAGGATCCAATTATCTGCATTTCGTGCCGGATCTCAAAGCTTGCAATATCTGAGGAAGCTATGCAAGCTTGGCATGTGAATGGAAACCAATATCTTGTCTGCCTTATCCGCTATGTAGACAGATATCGGTCTCTCGAAGAAATTATGCAAGAAGACTCTGCGTTTGGGAAGGCTTATATGGAATTCCAGGCCGACCTGTGCGATTCGTACAAGCCTACCCTCCAGAGTGCGCTTATGGCATTCAACCGTTCCTCCTCCAAGACGCCACCTACGAACAAGGGGACAGCGACTCTTTCGCAGGCTGACGAACCGAATACTCGGAGGGTGACTCGGTCGTTCATCAGCAAACCACTCAATGCTCTTTTGAACGAACGTTTTATTAAGATCCTACGGTACAGACACACCTTCGGCTTCCCTTGGTCTGGAGCAGAAATTTTCTTCAATGATATACAGGGAAAGTCTCTCGGACATGCAGACCCATCAGATCCTAAATATACTAGAGAAGAGAAGCTAGCTGCTTCATCGACCGCACTGCCAGATTTAGTAACCTCTGACCATCTAGTAGAGAAAATTGGCGATGGCGCCTCTTTCCCACTGATTACAATGCAGTTTGTACTCCGTCATTTCGTCCGGTGCACTGAGTTTTGTCTTGTCTGTCACTGCAAAACAGAGAACGCGTTCGAGGCTCTGAAGCCATACGTATGCTCCAAAAGCCTTTGTCTATATCAGTTCATGGCTCTTGGATTCGGGCCTAGTTTGGAATGGGAAATCATATCACAGCCCGATGTTGTGGATCTCCTTGTTAACTTCACCTATGCCAGTGCTAAACTGGGCCGGTTGGATGACTTCCCCACTGGACTTGGGCTTTTGGTTCCCGCTGTTGAATGCTATTCTCGTGATGTATCACTCGTGGGCTCCGGACTGGGCTCCAAAACCAGCTTATCAAGTGGAAGTGTGCACCAAGCCAAATTTGACCAATCAAAGTTGGAACTTCTTTTCCCAAGTGGCCGTGGGAATTGCCCTGTTCGTGCTGGGGATTGGCTTGTAATGTGCAGCCGTTTGTGCAATGGACAGTTCCACTGTCGGGTGCAGGACATCTCCTTCTTCCCCACGGTTAAACTGTCTAGCCTCATCACCCGCCGCGCCTCAGCATCAGCTGGCTCTAAACCGGGCTCTAATGACAACCAGCCCAGTATCCCATTGGGATACCATGATGTCACATTTTGTATCTATAACCTTAACTTCGATGACATCGAGACCCCTGAGAAGCAGTTTACCATTACAATGCTCCTTGATACATTGCCCAGTGTCGATGCGATGAGGGAGTTCCTGATGAATACCACCGATAAAGCAGAGCCTATGCTTACCGATTGGCACGGCAGGATCTCCAAGTCAGCTTTGGATGTGCTGCGTTGGATTGTTGCTTCAAACCGTTCATGCATCATCCAAGATGGTCACACGGCACACGGAGCATATAGTGATAGCGATCGTGTCTCTGGTATGGAAGGCTACATGCAGTTCAGGTTCGCGCAGGGCGCCCCTGACAAGGAACAGCGATTCATTCAGGCAGTCGATGCCGCAACCTCAAGACTAAACCTCAAGTACCCGACTATTTTTGCCTGGCATGGAAGTCATATTTCAAACTGGCACGGCATCTTACGCGAGGGTTTGCATTTCCGAGAAACACTTAACGGCCGTGCGTTTGGGGATGGCGTATATATGAGCTCCTTTTTCAGAACATCGTCCTCTTACATGAGAGGCTGTCAAGTAGCATGGCCACAGAGCCGGTTGAAAATCCAATCAGCAATATCCCTGAACGAAGTCGTCAATGCACCCAACGAATTCGTGAGCAAGTCACCCCATCTTGTCGTAGCGCAGCTGGACTGGATACAAACGCGCTATCTGTTTGTTAGCTGTCAGTCTGTCGAAGTCTGCACAAAAGATCCCATGAAAGAGCATATCTCGTCTGCCTGCCATCTGCAAGACCCTGGATATACTGCCCAAGGGCCAAATGGAAATCCGATTCGAATCCCCGTAACGGCGATTAGCCAAAAGCGCCGTATTGGTGGGAGTACCCCTAAGGTCCAGCAAGCAAATGCTGGGGACATCAATGCTACTCCGCTAGCAATTAAGAGTTCTGCTGATACGCAACAGCAAACCACGAAGGAAGCACTTCAGATCTTCGGTGATGGCTCTTCCATTTTTCGACGTGTGTCAGCCGGAATATCAAAATTCGACAAATTTTCCCCAAGTACTTCGGCAAAGACCTCAGATGCCAGGGAAGACCCATCCACGTCAGATGGCTATATCAGTGAAGACACTGATGACGAAGATATCCTCATACTTCTTGAAAACCCTCAGAACCGGTCCCACAAACAGGGCAACAGCAATAACAGTAAAGGCAACGACAAAGGTAAAGCTCCAGTCCGCGACACACCCACCACAGCCACAACCATCTACTCCTCCGCCCCGAAAACCGACTTTGTCCCCGGCACTCTTGTCGCAGCTAAACTTCCGCTCTTCGACCAACCAAAAACAGCAACACCATGGAGCACTAAAGCCCTCCTACGCGATTTCAAAACCACGCTTCAAACTCAAGACACCCACCCCCTCCACGAACTGGGTTGGTATGTCGACCCGAGCATAACCAGCACAATCTACCAATGGATCGTCGAACTGCACTCCTTCGACCCTTCGCTCCCGCTCGCCACAGACCTCAAGCAAGCCGGTCTCAAATCCGTCGTGCTCGAACTCCGCTTCCCAAGCGAATACCCCATCTCCCCGCCCTTCGTGCGTGTCATCCGCCCACGCTTTCTCAGCTTCCTAGCCGGCGGCGGCGGCCATGTCACCGCCGGTGGCGCCCTGTGCATGGAACTTCTGACCAATTCGGGCTGGTCAGCGGCGTCGAGTATCGAGAGCGTGCTGTTACAGGTGCGCATGGCGATTTCGAGTACGGAGCCGCAACCAGCGCGTCTGGTTCGTGGGCAGAGCGTCAGTAAAGGGACTGTGAGGGATTACGGGGTTGGGGAGGCGGTGGAGGCGTATATCCGGGCGTGTCGGATGCATGGGTGGGAGGTGCCGAAGGATTTCGCGAGGATGGCGACAGGAGGTGGGGGAGGTGTGATGTAGAGGGATTGAAATTGGAGGAAGATTTTTGCTTTTTGCTTTTATTTGTTTTTGCTTCCACTTTTCCCCTTTATTCTTTCCGCATCGTTTTTCTTTGTTTTCGTTTCATGGCCTTTGGTTGGGCGTGGTTGGCGATGGAGGGTGTTTGGCTGATTGAACTACCGGAAATTCCCCTTTGTTGCTGAGGTGTTTTTCGATTTTCTCTGACCTTTCCTTAAATAGCTCAATGGCGCTTATTGCAGGATTTTGTGCTTTCTCTTTTTATTTCGTTTCCAGGAATGGATGGATGGATGGATGGATGCAACGAGATGCAGCTCTGTAATTGCAGGTTTTTTTGTGAATAGTTAGCTCTCCCTAGATAAAGGATAAGGAACTGTTAGAGTATATGAAATCTGATTCTTCTCCTCTCTCTCTGCATGATTCCTCATTACATTCTTGTTTTTCTCCTCCTTTTTAACCAAAGGTCATTTTATCAATAATTGATGTTCGGAGGAGTCTAGTACAATATCATTCATTACCTTAACTGCCTGTAACTACCCAAGCATTGATGATGTCATTCTGAAACTCAATCGGCGTCAGAATATTTTCTGGAGCTTCAACCACCAGCCTCAGAGATATGCGAGGACACATTTCACGTATCGGGGAGACATCTACGTGTAATTACAAGTCTTCCCGCCTGATTTTCTTTCCCGTTCTTTTCTCTTAAGTTTCCCTAGCATCTTCGCGATCTAGGTGGTGTTGTATCACCCTAACCTCCTCATCGCCAATTCAGACCCAAAAAATCCCAATCTCACAACCACAAATTGGAGTCTCCAGCTCCTACAAAAACAACCCGCCTCTCTTCGCCTTGCCAACCATGAACCAGCGCCCCTCCAAATCCCCCTCTCCGCCGCGCATTCCCCACCCGCACCCACACTGGATCCATAGTCTCACTCTCGACCTCATCCTCCGCGTCCTGCACAGATCGATCTTCCACCCTTTCATAGCCTGGCTCATCCCCCTCTGCCTCCGTGCCCAAGCAACTCCGTACTCTCACACATCCTTCAGAGTGACAACGGCTTATGCCACACTCCTGTCGCTGCTGCTGCTGCTGAATGTGGTGAGTAAGCGTCTCACATATGGGCCGCCGAGGGAAGTGTCGTTGGAGGATGAGGTTGTGGTTGTGACGGGGGGTGCGAGTGGGTTGGGCCTGTTGGTTGCGGAGATCTACGGGATGAGGGGGGTGGATGTGGCGGTGTTGGATGTGCGGGATATTGGGACGGAGGATCAAGGGGATGGGAGCGAGAAGGCAGTGGAAGAGTGGGAGGAGATTCACAGCGTTAGGTATTTTAAGTGTGATGTGGGTAATTTGGTGGAGGTGGAGAGGGTTCGGGAAAGGATTGAGAAGGAGGTACGTTTTCATTATTACCAAAACCGCCTGGGAACTCTTGTTCAATTGTTGCTTTGTGTTGAATACCTCACCGCCCATGCATTCGTTTCATTTATATATATATTTTGACCCGTGCTAATTTTATCTACCAGCTTGGAACGCCGACGATTCTCATAAACTGCATCGCTGCCCCCATCAACGGCGCGCCGATAACATCCCTTTCCCCCGCCGCCATCTCCTCCACCATTCACGCAAATCTACTCTCCTACTTCAACACCCTCCAGCAATTCCTCCCCGGAATACTGTCTTCTCCAACCGGCGGTACAATCGTCACTCTGAGTTCCGTCTGTAGCAGCCTTACCCCAGCTGGCCTCTCGGACTACACAGCCACGAAGGCAGCCATCGGTGCCGTGCACAAGACCGTGGAGGCTGAGCTGCGCGTCACAGGCGACTACGAGCGGGTGAAAATGCTCCTAGTTGAGACGGGCCAGATGGCCACGCCTCTCTTTGAGGATGTGAAGACTCCCAATAATTTCTTTGCCCCTGTCCTGGAACCTGTGCAGGTTGCGCGGGAGATTGTCGCGACGGTGGATAGTGGGAACGGTGGGGTTATTAGGTTGCCAGCTTATGCGACGCTGGTAAATTGGTATGCGGTGCTCCCTGTGGCTATTCAGCGGCTGGCGAGGTATTTGAGTGGAATTGATAAAGCGGTGGGCGAAAAGGCCATAACATCATCTATGTCGGTCCTATCGGAGAAGGAGAAGGAGACAAAAGGATAAAAAGGGGTCGTTTTGGAAAAGTGTGGATAGTGAGGTAGAATTGGATGGGGTTCAGAATGGGTGTGCTGCATGGCCCCTGGGGAAAGAGTTGTATCTATATATGCGTGTAGAGTTTGCGGGATAAACATTGATAATAATGTCAATTTGCTCCTGGTGAGCAAATTTTGGTCTTCGAATCATGAACATTATATCCCCCCTTTCCCCCGCCGTCTTTCTATGCGGAGTTCTACGCGGCAACACTGCGCTAATGGCCATCTGTCCTCCAATGAAGGTATCACCGTATTATAGATAATCATCGTATCGTCATATAAGACCTGGCTATTGGTACGTCGAGACACGAAATAACCAACCACCAACTGCCGCTTTCCGTGCTCTCCTGCAGGAATTGATGCGATTTATTGTTCCTTAGCCAAAATCATCTTCTCTCTCTCGCTTTGCCTCGGCATCGTGCCCTTCTTCTTAGTATGCTTGCGTAGATTCTCCTCTCTCCGCTTAATTGCAGCAATCTCTTCAGCTTTAATCTCGCCAGCCTTCTTTATAGCTTTGGGGAGGTGGCGGTGGCGCGTGATGCGGCGTATCTCAGGCATATGCGCATACCGCTGCTTAAGCGCCTCGTCATACGCAAGTTTCTGTCTCTCCCGTGCAGTTTTGATGCCGCTCCGCGAAGATGCCTCTGCGCGCCAGAGACGGATGTTGCCGTCGTCCGAGCCGGAGAGGATGTACTTGTTATCTGGTGTGAATTTTGCGGAGAATACTCTATCATCACACGTCAGTGTCGATGGGACAACCTTATTGCTTACATATATAGCTCACCTTTGCATCCGTTTCGTATGGTATATATCCCTCGAATGCCCCTTGCTCCGGTCCCATAATCGTACAGTGCGGTCGTATGAAGCACTAACTAAGCCTTCTCCCGTCGGGCTAAACTCGACATCCATGACAGCCGCAACATGGTCTTTCAGCACGTTCAGTACGCGGTCCAATTTCCTCATATCAAATATATATATGTTATGGTCTTCATTTGCAACGGCAAAATTGAACGCTTCCATCGGGTTCCAGGATATGGCATTTGATGCAAGAGTGAGGATCACTTTCGTAACTGGGGATGACGTGCGGAGATCATACAATACGATCGACCGGTCAGTGGCTGTGGAGCCGAGAATGGATGTTTCTGTCCGGTTGAAGGCGAGGGAGGTGATTGTGTCGGTGCTCGTAGGCCAGTGGAGGGTCTGAGCGGGAGTGGAGGACGGTCGAGATAAATCGTACACGGATATTACGGACGAAGATGCGGCAAATGAGGGGTGGCTTTCATGATGAGAAACACCGGTGAATGCCGATTGTCCAAAATACGTTGCGAGCGGAGGGGTCTCAGATGCTGAACCGTAGGGGTCGAATAGTTTTATTGTTTTGTCAGCTGCGCATGAAAGCAGTTTTCTATCTGACGTCCAGCACATGCCCTTGACGATATTTTCGTGTGCTGGAGCATGCCATATCTCATCCCGTGTAGCCAGGTCCCAGACCTTGACAACTCCATCACCACTTCCGCTGGCCAACCGTTCTAGCGACACTGGATCCTTTGCCAAACAATATACGCCATCGACATGCCCATTGCCTAGCTGAGCCACAAAAGGTGCAGCAAACATGCGCTCGAGCTTTGTGGCATTGAGGGCCCTTGTATATTCCCGCGCCCTCTCAAAAGGATGTTGTGCGGGATCAAGGTTTCGAGGGAGCTTGGAGGTATTCGAACCTGGCTCCTGCAGTGTTGCAGCAGATCTGGAAAGAGATTTGATTTTCTGACACGGAATTAGCATGAGCTAAGAAATAAACGCCCCCTTCAATTTTTTACTTACCATTATGTGCTACAAGCCAGGTAGGTACTTTCTTGACTTCATCGATAGAGAAGAAATCTTTTTGGGCTCCCAGGAACAATGTCGGACCGACAAGACTCAAGGATTGACATAATCATCACAAGAGCTTTAAAGCAGCGCCATATATTGCCCGATACATGCACCAGCTGTTAGTCCAAGCTTCAACCACAGCATCGACATCGTGACATCGACTCCGCAGCACCCAGTCAACCTCCCCACAACCTCTGTAATTTCGGCCCGTTTTTCTGCCTGTGCAACGGCTGCATCCCCCCTGTATATCCTTCATATTTGTGAGCCGTTCACGACCTATATTCCTCCAGAATGGCTGCCGGCCCAAATGACGCAGGCCTGTTGGTAGAAGCCAAGGCCCTCGTCAAGACAGATCCGGCCAAGGCAGAGTCGTTGTACCAGAAAATCCTATTGAAGGGCGTGGGATCTACCGACGCTTCTTTACGCGATTACGAAACCGCTCTCGTGGGGCTGGGGGAGCTGTACCGGGACCAGAACAAACCAACGGAGCTGGCAGAGTTACTTAAAACTGGCCGATCAGCTTTCTCATCTTTCGCCAAAGCGAAATCGGCGAAACTAGGTACGTAATTTACAGGTGACTAGGGGAGGGAGAGGGAGATGGGGAGATTCTGGTTACGTTGTGCGTGGATTGCACTCTGTTTACACATAATTTCTAGTCCGACAACTCCTCGACTTTTTCGCAGCTATTCCCAACACCCTTGACATTCAGGTCCAAGTCATCAAGTCGTGTATAGAATGGGCAGTATCAGAACGGCGGTCCTTCCTCCGCCAGAATCTCGAGACACGCCTTGTGACTATATATATGCAAAAGCATTCTTACTACGACGCTCTCACCTTAATCAACTCCCTTCTCCGCGAACTCAAACGGCTCGATGATAAACTCGTGCTCGTGGAAGTGCAGCTTCTGGAGTCCCGCGTTTACCACGCCCTGGGCAACCAGCCAAAAGCCCGCGCCGCATTGACCTCAGCCAGGACATCAGCCGCATCCGTCTACACACCACCACTTCTGCAAGCAGGTCTAGACATGCAGAGCGGCATGCTCCACGCGGAAGATAGAGACTTCACCACCGCTTTCTCCTATTTCATCGAGGCGCTGGAAGGTTATCATTTGCAAGACGAAACCAGCAAAGCCACGTCGGCGCTCCAATACATGCTCCTGTGCAAAATAATGCTCAACGCCGTCCACGACGTCAACTCGTTACTCGCCTCCAAACAAGCGATTCGATATGCGGGGACAAACCTTGAAGCCATGAAGGCCGTCGCGCGTGCGCACTCCAACCGCTCTCTGGAAGAGTATGAGAAAGCGCTCAATGACTACCGATTTGAACTAGGCAGCGACGTCTTCATCCGCAACCACCTCCGCCGCCTTTACGATGCCATGTTGGAGCAGAACCTGATCAAAGTCATCGAGCCTTTTAGCCGGGTGGAAATAGATCATATTGCCAAGATGGTTGGGCTGGATACGCAGCAGGTGGAGAGGAAGCTGTCGCAGATGATCCTGGATAAGGTGATTATCGGCGTGCTGGATCAGGGTGCTGGGTGTCTGATTGTTTTCGATGAGGCGGAGAGGGATCAAGGGTATGATGCTGCGCTGGAGACGTTGGAAAAGCTTGGGGATGTCGTGGATGTTTTGTACACTAATCAGGCATCGATGCTTGAGTAGGGAGGGTTGTCGTTTTTGTCATACTCTTTAGATAAACATAAACTATATGGATCTCATTGACTTATAGCGTGCTTCTCCTTTTTTTTTTTTTTTTCCAACTTGAACCTGGTGGGGGTGTAGCTTTCGCATGGTTGCGACTTTGCTAGCCCCTTATCATTCGAATTTCAGGTTGAAAGGGAAGCGGAATTGATCAGCTTCGCGCTATCAACTCGCTGCCAGGTCTTATTAGGCATTGCTTGCTATATCCGCCAAAAGCTTAACATAAATATTTGTCAATGACCCATAACTATCTATTTTTACTATTGTTTCTAAGAAACCTCTAGTTCCAACTAGGTTCCCTACCAAAAATCTGTAAATCTAGCTAGATGCACATTATCGATGTTTCCTGTGAGGGGTTGGCGGGGTGGGGTTGTTCATTGCAAACATCAAAAAAACACAACAGTATCTCATGAAAATTTGTCAGAGGATATATAGCAATATTTCTAACAGAAGCAGGGAGACAACAAAGCAAAAATAAAATAAATAATAGAAACGGTGACAATAAGTGTGGTTGAGACGATTAGACAAATATTCAGCACAGAAAAAAAAACCCCCGAGCATAGGTGAGTGCATGGAGTAGAGACTGTACACACTAAAATAATCATGTGGTATATATATAAAATTTCATTAACTTTCAGAGGGGTACCAGGGGCCTTCTCCATTCTCCCTCTTCTTCTATCCAGAAGATAAAAAAACTGCTCTCAAGTATCTGGGGCCAAGCTATTATGCTCCAAGAAGAAGGGAAGGAAGGGAAAGGAAAGAAAAAGAAAAGAAAACCCATCCGCATTCCCTGTCAAAATATGGTTCATTCACATCAACATCCGCGGTCGAGAAGAAACCGAAGAAATAAGCCTAATGGGCGAGAACTCAAATAGATGTAGATAGAGAGACCTATTTGAATAGCTATCGCAGCCGTAGTTCTCGTATTCAGGTATTCAATCATGTCTTGGTGGGTAGTCATCGGACCGGCCCGATGCACTTTTCCCAGATCCGTAATGCTAAGAGCAAGGCAAAACGCAAAACAGAAGTGGTAAATTGTTAGCACAAGAAGAATGATTGGGAAGATGTAGAATGTGCTGTTTCATGGAATGTATAGTGTAGTGCCATCAACATACCTTACGTCTCAAAGCCTCCAGTCTCTTCTTCTTGGTATGGGCATTGATATATGTACCGATGACGAAACCGATGATGTTGAAGAAGGGAACCCAGGTGTGTGGCGGAAGGAATTTCTGGGCAAATGCCAGGGATAGCGGGGAGGTGACCCAGCTGACTTTCATGACGGGCATGAAGCCAGCCTTCACAGTGGCCTTAACTTGGTGGAATGTTCGCGCACCAGCGATGATCGCCATAGAAGCGAGGTAAACGCAATTTTGGATCGGGGAGATCTATTGAAGGGCGAAAGGGGGTTGGTTAGATGAAGCAGGCAGAGCGGTTTTGAGTCGTGAAGATGTCTATGAACGTACGATCAGGTTGCTGACGAGAATCTGCAAGATCTTAGCTTTCAAGCTGGTGCGGCCGGAGAACAGCTTTTGGAGGATGCTAATGAGGACATGGCCTAGGGGAGCGCCGATGAACGAGCCGTACAGCGCCATCTTGGGTATTCTAGAGTTTAGGTAGTGGCCATGCTTGCTGCGATCATGCGCGATCCACGAAGCCAGGAACTCTTGAAGCGCGAATAAGGTTCCAGATGTGAGCATCTTAGTTCGCAGAGGATTGGATTGGAGTTGCTGCAGGTATGCCTGTAGCAGATAATAGCAGAAAGGTAGTTGTCGCATTGTCAGTTCTTAAGAGTCCACCATCGTGTCTGGGAATGCCGCTGTTCAATTCGCGACCAAAAAGCGCAACATACCGCCAGGTATCCAGTCGTTGACTTCCCTCCCGTCAGCCTGTTTCCCACTCTGTGCAAATCATCCTTCACTTTATCTTTCACAATCTCCGTCGTATGAGTGACCACCTTATCGAATTTAACAGACATTTTTTATTCGTCCTGAAGATGATTGATAGATAGGCCTAGCTGGGCGTGAGCAAGCTCAAATGATTTGAAGGAGCAGAGAGGGAAAGGAGGGAGACGCGAAATCGAGAATAAGAATGCAAAGGTTGATGGCGCTGAAGGGCAGCTTGCGGCTGAGGTCGTGGGGATAAGGACGCAAAGGAGGCTGGAGAGTTGTCGTCGGCGTGTTTGTT
This sequence comes from Histoplasma capsulatum G186AR, assembly GCF_000150115.1. NCBI lineage: Eukaryota > Fungi > Ascomycota > Eurotiomycetes > Onygenales > Ajellomycetaceae > Histoplasma > Histoplasma capsulatum. The sequence goes on from NW_025544802.1 coordinate 912,697, forward strand.
TACGCTGTTCCCTTGCCGAGGTCGGCATCAGCAAAACCCTTAGTCAGCCTGGGCTAGCCTAGCGTCTGTTTTCAGGTACAAAAGAACCACTATATGACGGAAAAATCGGCCAGAAAAACATGTTCTCCTGGCATGCCCCGGGTTTAGCAATCTCAAGGAGACACGGGAAAATCGACAGAGACAAAGCGAACGGCGAGCTCTCAAAGAGATCATAGCTTTACCCAAGTTGATAATAGTGTGGGAATCTCAGATGTTGTGATCCTTACATGTCGGACATAAGAGCAATTGTGGGGCAAGGCCTTCCATCAATGACTCGGTTATGAATACGCCGTACGCCGTAGAGAAATGTAACTCGAGAGTAGCTGAACATAAGGGTAGGCTAGTGAGGTGTAGGCTATCAGACTCTGACTGCATGTAGCCTGAGAAAAAATATGAAGAACAACAACAACCCAAGTTAATAAAAATGATGGCGGTACGGAGGGCGCTATCAAAAGAATTGCGCCGGCAAAAAGACAACTAGACAGCGCCACAAATCTTGGCAGAAATTCACACTGTATTTTATACTGAATACTCAGCTCTTGATTATTCCTTGTCTCTGCTGCTATTCAACATGGAATCTGCCTGCCAATCTGCCTGCCAACCTGCGTGCCAATCTGCCTGCCAACCTGCGTGCCAATCTGCCAACCAGATGAGTATCCTATTCCTCCACCTGCCCATGCTGTCTTCCTTCTCTATACTCATTGCCACCTTCTAACTCTATAATCTTTTCAATATGTACAGGAATCTGCTCAATCCATGTCTGTATCTTCTCTTGTGGCAGATTCTTCCATGCCTGCTCCCATACTCTAACAGCTTCTGTACAGTTCTTAGAAGCTCCTTTTCTTGTTGTTCTACACTTCATCCAGAGCCAAGCTGCCTCAATTGCATTGAGATCAGGTGAATTCCCACACCAAAGCAGCTGTTGAATCCCATGAATATTGTACATATAATGTTGGATATAGTGATTGTGTGAAGGGGCCTTATCCTCTTGCACAATAGTATTTGGATGATTGATTTGACACTCTTTTGCAAAGGGAAATAGCTTTGGTAAGAGAATTTGAACTTGATAGCAATACCAATCAATTCCACCATCTTTGTCATGAGATAGCTTGCCTGTGGTCTGTTTGAACTTTCATATTGATTTTTGACCTGATTGCTGACAATCAATCTGTAATCTTTGAATGTCATTTGACAGCTCCCATTCTTGCCTCTTTATAGGTTCCATTTCAGCATTTAAAGTCTCAATATACTCAAGGAATTGAGCACACTCCTGCAAGGTTTCTCTGGCCCAACAATGAAATGGGTTCTTCTTATTGTATGAGAAGCAGGCTCAGAACATGAATTCAGATGATCTCTTTCATCATTCACATATACAGCTTCAAGAATAGATCTCATGAGATGCACACCATATTCTATATTCATCTCATTGATGAAGAAGAATAACAGAGGTTTCATCTGACCAGATAACATTCTTTCAATCCTCCAAGATCCAATCTTTATGCTTCAGACAGAATTGAAGTCAATCTAGTCACATCTTCTTGGTGAGTTCTGGCTTCTGTGTAGGCTTTGTTTTTCACAGGTCTGCTTTGCAAAGAATCCTTCATATAGTCATAGAAGATATCTCAATTCCTTCATTACTGAATTCATTGGCAAGATCAGTACATGTCTTTTCTCATCCATATTGATCACATCAAACCTTTGCAAGAATAGTGTCCTTAATACTATCATTTCTCTGAGTTGGTCAGCCAGATTTGGGGGCATCTCAAAGCCATTCATTATGAAGTATAATATGAGACAGTTCAGAATCAAATCTGTGTTCAATTGCACATTTATATATACAGTTGATTTGACTCTTTGAGATCTGGGTGATTTCTGTGATTTCAGCATTTGACTTGTCAAAATAGGGTGATTTAAAAGCCACCACAAGAGCTCTTGTGGCAATATCAGTATTGGATGCCATATGAATCAGCAGATGAAATATTAGAGATGAGATATTTGAGAAAAAAGAGGAATCAATTCAGAATATGTGGCATTCTCATATAAATAGAATGTGGGGTCATTTGAAGCTAAATGTAATTACTCATTAAAATGTTGTGGTGCTTCTTAGTTGTATAAATTGAATCTGAGCGGCGCAATTCTTTTGATAGCGCCCTCCGTATACACACCCTTAATTAGACTCATCGGCGTTCTGGAGTAATCCGGGGGACCATCTAGCAACTATCGTGTGCATGTCTCTCTATTTGTGGAGTCTCTTTCATGATGTTAGGTAATTAATTACTGTGTGAGGTAGCAAGGTCCAACAGAATAGAGATCTAAAAACAAGCATAAGGTACCTGGAAACATATCAATTCCTCAGAGAGACGAAAGCATAAACTATCAATTCTAACATCTCGTGTTCCATGCAACCATTCTCTGGATACTTTAGTCATCTGCTGGTTTGTTAACCCCTAGTTATCTCTTTGCCTTGCATTAATAACTAGACAACACTTTTGAATCTAATGGTCACTGCCTGGATAATATCCCGACAGAAGGTCCCGTTTGAGGTTCATCTCACAGCTTTGCATTGTCTCCGAGCATGTGTTCACCTATGCAGACAAGAGTCAAATGAACCTGCCAATATACATTTCAACCATGGACGCGGAGCCAATCCATCGCTACCAACCAGGTGGCTACCACCCTGTCACCCTGGGAGAATAGCTGATGGCAGGGAGGTATACGGTGCTCCATAAATTAGAACGGGGCGGCTACTCAGCCGTTTGGGCGGCGAGAGATCAAAGGTTGTACCAAATTGATGGCTCATGAAGTACTAGCTAACTAACCGAAGAGTCTCCCATTTGCAGGGAAGATACTTATGTTACGATAAAGATCTGTGTGGCTGAAGGAGAGCTTCAGATCATGAAGATGTCATCCCACAACTCTTGTTGGAAATGTGTCATACAAATGCTGGATCACTTTATCATAACAGGTCCCAATGGATTCATCAATGTCTGGTTTACGAACCTCTTGTGCCCAATATTCCGGACATAATTGATGCACACTTTCCAAGTGGGAGACTCCCCGGGGTGCTTGTCAAGATAATTGTAAAGCAATGTTTGCTTAGGTTGAATGATTTGCATCAACAGAATATTGGGTATGGAGATAGATTACTCTCATGGAGATCCTCTAGCAATTCTCATCTGATATAGATCTCCATACCCCCAACATAGCTTTCATTTTGTCCAACCTGAATAATTTGATCAAAAAGGAGTTTACACAGATGTTAGGTGAACCGGAGATGAGCTATGTTCAAAGAAATGATGAAAAGGATCTGCGTATATTGTGAAGCCAACCCTATATCAGAAAATGTTTGTGGAATTCAGCGCACACTATCAAATTAGCTGACTTCGGAGAATCCTTTTTGCCCACTATCATTCCTCAAACACTACGTACACCCTTATCTGTTCGAGCTCCTGAGGTTGTATTTCAGGATTGCAGTGACTATCGGGCTGACTTGTGGAGCATGGGATGCATGGTGGGTAAAATCGTTCCAAATCTAAACACAGTGACTATATAGAACAGTAAACTGACGACAGCTCTTTGAGCTCTTCGTAGGTCAACCGCCATTTGACACCTTGTTGATAACGCCAGTGGGCGACGTGGCCACAGGAGGTGATATGACCAATAAACCAGATCCAGTTTGCAGGAATGGCTGGAAGAGGTGTACCTTGAGAGCGCCCATCTCACAAGAGAGGATATCTTGAGCCTGGGACAAATCATTGGAAGGTTAATTGTATTTTGAGCCCTCTGCAAGAGCGTCAGCGAGGCAAGTTCTAGATGACCTTTGGTTTAATGAGTAATTCGTATACAACAGAGTCATTGCGCCTGTGTGGGTGTGTTGGCGAGGAACACCAGCGCAGGAATTAGTGAAACCGCAAGATACCTTTCATTATCCGGTCTATCAGAGCTTTAGGGAAGCTATAAAAACTCTTGGCCATCTCATACCCTTCAGCGAAACACTAAGGTACCTAACAGAGAAGTAAGACTTAAGCCTTTCTATTTCATCCAGGTGAATCGATCAAGAGCGCTAGGAAATAGTGAAAACGCCGGTGTCTAGTACGCCGGTGTCTAGTTTGCAATTAAAGCAACCAGCCGATTCAAATCCTGTGGGAAAGCAGGCTGATGCTATTTGATCACGTAGAGTAACATCAACGGATGCTTCTCAAAAAACACAATAGAAGTGCTGGCTTACTCCGAATGTTGGTTCTGGGCCGAGCATATAAGCGCCAGCCAGCTCGCCTCCTTATTTTGCTTTTCACAGCTAGGCGTCTTTGCTTAGGTGGCATTTTTCCGCGTAGAAGCTTCCTTCTAGCTTCTCTCCGACAACACGTGTGATCTTCGCGTCACCTTGAGCTCATGCAGATTTCAACGAGATGTTGGGCTTTATCTCGCTTGGCTTTGGGCGTCTGGGAACCTCATCCGTCACAGGATAACGCTAATAGAAAAAGCAACGAGATTCCCGCTACAGTCGCAGTTTCAAACCCAAGATGCTTCCCCTTTATTTTCGCACAGTTGTGGGATGAAGATTCTTATTTTATCAATGTCGCGCTTTATCATACCCTCTCTTTAAATGCTCTGCCCTTCCAAAGGAATCGCCCCTCGAGTTCCGCTCCATGGCTTTGTATAGCACTATGGATCTGCATATACCCGGAATTAGTGAGAGTGTTCGAACAAAGCTTCGATTGCATTTGCTATTTTAACTACGCATGAACTTAGGGTTAGCCTATGCAATACCAATTTTGGCATCCCTTCCCCTGCCCGCCAAATAAAAGCCGCGCCTTGTCTCTTTGAATACTATGAAACGTACACATATTCGATTCTTATTACTCTCTTTGTTCCCCCATTTCCTTCTTCGCATGTGTGAATGAATGTAGTAGAACTGCCTTCCCAACAGAAGTTGATAGCCTGTTGGCTTATTATTGTTCGTTTCTCGGGATATGGTTGTGGTTGGGTTTGTGTACAACAACCAGGAGAGAGGATAGAGGCCGCCTGCTGTTGTTGAGCCTCACCCGCCATGAGGGAGCCTGGAGAGGGAGAGAGACAGATCTGATGGACCGATATCTATCCCACCTCACCAGCACCACCCAAATCCAACCGCTGCCGTACATGCACTCGTGTCCCATGGGTACCGGCGCTTCTTAGAACAAATCTCTCTGCTCATTTGTTTTTTTCCTCCTGCAACCTCTCATCGCTCTCTTGAATGCTTTCACAAGCCCAAAAGCGAGGCGGAAAGGAAATAGATATATGGAGTGGTCTCTAGGCAACGCATTCATTCAATAAAACAGCCTACTCCATCACCCTTTTTGTCGTTTGCAATATTTGAAATTTCTAAATTCCAGGGCTCGATACATTCTCTCTCGACCCGCTTCATGACCAGTTAGATTTAGTTGAAGCAAAAAAAAAACTAAAAAGAAAATATGGGTTCTCAAGCTCCTGCAAAACCCTCCTCCCAAGAAAGAACAACAACCCTGAATACTCGTCAAACACATTGCACCCACTCCAGCTTTACGCGTGAGTTTAGCAGCCATGGCTGTTTGGCAACGTGTCAGATGTGCAAGAGAGGACCAGATCTTGGTTGGGTATATGCTTGCACAGAGGACCAGGCGAGGCTGGATGCAAGAGACAAATACCCGTACCAAGAATCACAACAATTAGGCTTTACACAACTCTCCACCAGTCTCCAGTCAAGCAATGCGGTGCAGTTGAACGCCAGTATCGAGCACGCCATCAAGCACAGACATTACACTCCCAAGCAGGTGGAATTGGTCAAAGCCCAGCGAACAGTTGTTCTGGAAACTATCAAAGCGGATTATCGCACGAGACGCGATCCTCTCAGCCCTGAAACCCAATCGCGCTTATCCACCCAAGACCCAGAGGACTCGGAACCCACGCCGGCAAATCCCTATGTGAAAGTACCTTCTAGCACATTGCTTCCAGCCTGCCACAGTGAGCTTGGAAACGTCACTATCCCATCTTGTCGTCTGCGCGTCTGCCCAGGCTGCATGCCGACAGCTACGGAGCGTAGCTGGCAGAGCCTCAACTGCATCTGCACAGACGACTACATGACGGACGATAGACTGCTGGAGACCCTGGCGGCTATCGCTATCAACATAAACGACGCCTGCGCGAGCCGAGAGTTTCGCAAAGTGCCAACGCCAGCCAGTTCGCTATGCTTTGACATAGCAGACGCGCTCATCAGGGCGGCCGGGAATGAAGCAGCTGATAGCAACGCAATGGGCAATGCTGGCACGGTGGACGACGGTGCTAACGATGCCTGCCCTGCGGATTTGGAAGAAGGTGAAATAACTGCACCTGATGTCATTGTTGAGAGGGAGCCAATCAATAAAACGCCTAGGCCAAGGAAAAGTTTAAAAGAGCTGTTACATTTTCATAGAACTCATGCAAAGGAGGCTACAGGGCCGAGAAAGAAGAACACTCACCGCCACCACCGGGGACGCGATATGGGAATGGAATTCCAGATAGAGCAGCGGAGGACATCAGAGAATACCCGACCACAGAAGACCGGGACCGCGCGACTTGATTTTCCACGAAGGGTTAAAAATGGTTCGTCTGTTCGGCGCCATGAAAAGCGCGAGATTGATGATGATCGAAGCCGAGCCGATCTTGAGTTCGTTGGACAGGCTGATAGATTCGGCGGATAGGGAAGATGCTATTGCGGAAACATAAATTACAACCCCATTATAGGAAGGAGCAAGGGTATATAATAGAACTGCCAATTTTATATCAGCAGCGAGTTAACGGGATATGACGGATATTGTACTCTACATATGGCGGGGGCTATTCAGTTCCGCTATTGATTACTGATTATTATTCCGGTTTCCACTTTTTCACTCTCATCAATTTCTTCATTACGAGTGTGTATGATTCTTGTGAGAGTGGCAGCAGGGTAGATTACCTCGAAGCATCCCCGTCTAATAATAGAATTCATCATCCGACCGAGAGCTGCCAATTGACTAAAATACCTCAAGAGACAGAGGCGTTTTTACTTCGTTCAGCAGCTCCAGCCCCTGAGATCTACATACCTTACTAGCGCGCCCGGGTCATGTGGAATATATTCTTTAGTTACCTCGGCACACTACGCGCCATCAGATGACGACAACCGCCCTCTGATAATTTTTATTCTTAGCAGCCCCCGATTTCTTTCTACTCCTTACCATGCCTCAACTTGTCATCTGAGTGTTAGTGAAAAAGAATAAAAATTAAAAATAAAAATAATTTAAAAAAAAATAACAATCACGATGGCAGAGTTGTCGGAAACGACCGCGCGACCGGAGGAGACCGCGGCGCCTCCAGCAAAGCAAGCGCCTCCAGAGAAAACCGAGTCCGAGTCGAAGAACAACACAGGCAGCTCCGCAAACAGCCCGCTACCGAAAATGAGATGGCAGTGTTTGGCACCCAAGCGCGCTCTTGGAAAGTCAGATGTGATGATTCGGCGGTTAGACCGGTAAGTTCTCTTATGCTACTGCGAAGTCTATCGACTGGTTCGTCTCCTGGAAGGGGGGGGGAGGAGAAGGGGAGAGAGCAGGATACATGTCTACAGAGGAGGGAGGAGGGAGGAGGGGGGGACACGACCAACAAATCACCCGACGTCCCAGAACAAGCGAAAATTAATTCTTTTTCTATATATTATATATAAAAGGCTCATCTCCACCGCATCCGGCCAAGAACGGCTCCTCGCATTGATCCAATATAACTCGGAAATCCTGTACTACCTCCTCCGCTCGCCACCACTCCGCTCCATCATCACGCGCTTGCGCTCCATCCTCCTCCGTTCATCATCGCCATCATCACCATCATCACCACCGCCACCACGACCACCACCACCACGACCACCACCACCACAACCAAAACAGCCACGCCTCCTCGCCCTCTCCTCCTTGATTTCCGAAACGCGCACAACGATCCGCCTCCTCGGCCTCCTCTCGCTCTGGTCCTGGGGCTCGGAAACCCTGACGGCACCGCCCGCTGACCCTGTGCTCTGCACGATCGCGTACGCGCAGATAGGTGCCAACGTGGTGTACCAGGTGCTGGAGAATGTGGCACACCTGGCGGCGAAGGGGGTGGTGAGCCGGCGGGCGGTGGAGCGGTGGGGGTCTGTGGGCAGGTGGTATGCGTGGAGCACGCGGGCGTGGTTGGGGCATGTGCTGTTAGAGTTCGTGAGGGTGTGGAGGGAGTATGTGTTGGCGGGCCGGGAGGGGAGGGGGGAGATGGGCATGGGCATGGGCACGGGCACGGGCACGGGCACGGGCATGGGGGAAAGAGAAGGGGAAGGGGGTGGGGATGGAGGAAGTGAACTGGATCTAGAATTGGAACGGCAGAGGGAACGACAGAGGGAGAGGGAAAGGAGGTGGAAGAAGAGTCTTGTGAATAGCCTGGCTTGGTTGCCTCTGTGTGTGCATTGGAGCTTTGAGGATGGGGTGGGAGTGCCGGATAGAATGGTTGGGGCATTGAGCATGGCCGCCAGTGTGTGGGGGGTGTATGACATGTGGAACGCAACGGCTGGGATGGTTTGAGTCGTGTTTCATGCGCTGTCGTGGGGAGGTTCGAGACCGCCAGGACTGTGGGCGCTGAGCCTTCATATTGGTAGGAAGCTCTTGGCGCTTCTAAGCATTCTTGGGAACGTAAAACGATGCAGCAGCACATGTGCATGCGTATACATGTGCTGTACATGCACTCCCTTTACCTCATGAATCCCGATCCATTTATCGCTCCCGACCTTGCTATGTTGAGCCCTTCACTCATCCTCATTAATCTGCTTCCTGGACTCTCCGGGTTGTAAAATCTCCACTCCCCCCTTTAGCGAGCCATGCCAAGGAGCAGTCGCCAGTGGTGATTATGAAACCCTCCTTTGGTTGATGATGTAAGCCAAGCTCGGCCGAAGAGATGCCCACGAAAGGAAAAGAAGGCACTCACTTTGATGGGCTCCCCAACTTTTGATACTGTTAGTATCTTTCACCAGCGCCTCCCCCACTAATAGCTCGGGGTGGTAAATTGGATACCATGTAGAAAATCGGAAGTTCATTGGCTGCATGTTCTGCATGGTTCTCCAGGTTCGTGTGACTACGTTCCGCATGTTATCAAGCAAGCACTTGAGGCCAGTGGCACTCGACTTCCTTGTTCAATGTCTCGTTGAAAACGCTGTCCCACTGCCAGAATACTTGTCTATATGAGAGAATTAGTTGATTCATCCAGAAAAGCCAAATGTTTGGTATGAATCGTTTTTGTCGGTCAATTTCTCTCTGCTGGTTTTGTCTGTGGTTCGTACTCGGAAGTTGGTGGATGCTTGTGCTGTACTTCGCCATTCTAATATCTATCTCTACTGCAGATACTAAATATTTACACTGAAATATTCTTACTAGTGTACCGAATCTTAAGCCCACACTGCCTGGCCTCTATTTTTCCTGAGAGTCCCTATTCTCTCAATCAAGAGACGGAACGGCAACACTTAATGCCGATATCAATATTTCAGTTTAAATTCTTAGTGAGAATCAAAACTTTTCACATGTGCCGAATCAGTTGGGGGGAAAAAAAAGACAATAGTTATTCCACCACTGCCAGTTTCAGCAAGAACGGACACCTGACAAGCTGGAGTTATAATAAGATGTATTGGTATTAATAGAATGGTTTCCAATGATTCGAATGAGCAAAATAATATCTCCGTTTCATCAAATAATCAGAGAACCCGGAGCTTCTCCAACTCTCGATAAGTCGAAAAGGAGCAACGTCGTTCAAACAGAGCTGCGTGGCTGGTCCTAGCCTAGGCTGGGCTGGAGGCCAAAGTTTCCGGTGAACTTCGGCCAACCCAGTACAGGTTAGACCGCCAAGACCCCCCACTCCTCGAGGCGGAGGACAGCAAACGGCGAAGGAGCTAGAAGTAGCCTCCCCCCACCTCCTCTGTACGAACCAGGCAGGACATTCCACAAAACAGCAGCAGCAGCAGCAGCAGCAGCAGCAGAAACAAAATCCAAATCCAAATCCAAATCCAAGTCTGCTGCCGCCGCCTGTGATATTGCAGAAGCCAGGCACGAGCAGGGCAAAAAGTTTGACCATTTAACTAAACGGGTTAAAAGGACTAACACCCATCCATAGATCGTTGAGGGCCGACTCTGCCCGAATCGGCCCGTTGATTGGCCAGATCCAGGCAGCGAAAACCGCAGACGCCAAACATGCTCAAATGCCCAGACCTGACCCGGACAACAGCGCCTCAGACTTCCCAGGGAATGGCCAGCACTGCCAAGGCCCCGTGATGCCGTGATCCCCCGTGGATTTGTCATGCTCCGGCGACCTACAATATTTTAGACTTTCCACCGCTTGCTCCTGTCATTGGTAAGAATAGTTCCTGTTTCCTGTTTCCTGGTTTTGTGCGGATGTTTAAAACGCGCCTCTTATTCATGACCTATTCATGACCTATTCATGACCTATTGAAACTAGCTATTCCACTCCCCATCGGCGAATCAACCGCAACGGCCCATCTGTCCACGGGGATAGCAAACAAAATCGGCGCCAGTGTTGTTGGGAGACTGCAGCTCGTGCCAAGATCCGCCAAGACGTCGGAGCCAGGACGGGGATAATGTTGCGCCTTTAAGCTTTGGCCCCTGCTGGGGCTTGGCGCTCCTGTGGCGAGGTTCCTGCGTTCGTTTGCTGATCCTCCGCGCCGGGCTGCATCCGCCTCACTATTCCCAATGCTAGTTTACGGCGCCCATATTGCACAAACATTCGGGAGAAGGAGCTCGACGTGATGGGGATATGCTCGACGTGGCTGACCGGACTCTATCCGCGAACGTGTCCGTGTCCGTGTCCGTGCTGGCTCTTACGCAAAGGGCGTGGGGCATTTTGGAATAATATCAATGATATTGTGTGTATATATTTATCTACAGATTCTATATACGAAACATGCCCCATCGATGGCTCTAGCCCTCGGGCTGAAGTCAGATAGTATAGGTCAATACAATAATATATCTCCGTGACGTCGACGGTGACCTTCTCTCATCTGGGAATGCCAGAACTCTGGTAACTTTAGTTGGCCCTTCCTTTGCCCCGTTTCCTGGCTGCGGCGGGTTCTGTGACGTGGAACAAACCCGAAGCCTCTGTAATAGTATGCCCTCCAAAAGATTCGTCCATTTAGTTTTTGCCTCCTGACTTCCCCTTTATCACTTGCAGGCCCCTTGACTGCTCCGCTCTGGCCAGCTCTATTCACCAAAAGTATATAGAACCGCGCAAGGACCCGCTGGCATATTAGCATATCAAACGCCTCCTCTATACCCCCGACTTCTCTCCCCAAGACCCGCTGTGTTGGTTTGTGTGCACGGGTGTATGCTTGCACATGGAGACTGCAAGAAACTAGATTCAAAGCTACATACATTCCAGCCCTTCATATCAAGAAAAGAACATCCAATCGAATGACAGACAAAACACAGCCATGTTCAAACGCATCGTCTTCACGACAGTTACTCCTCTCCCTTCCTATATCCCGCGGGACCTCGTCATCAAGACCCTCCATGCCCACAGTGAGATGATAGAGCTGAACCCGCTGGTGATCAAACATAAACGTTGCAAAGCCCCGCCAAACGCCCCGCCAGACGAATTCCACTGCATCTGGTATGAGCTGACAGACAACATCCACTATCTCCCCGGCCGCATAATACGGGGCAACGTCACCTACAAGGCCTGCTTCCACGATCTCCAACGCGGCCTACAAACACATATCTACGCACCCACGAACCTCGACATCCGGAATCGATGGACGGTGTGCGGGAACATGCCCGGCGAGCCGCGGGAGCCGGTCGAACTGGGCCTCACCAACGTGCCGCGTGAAGGCCTCTTCCTCAGAGAAGACGTCTATTTGCGATGCAACACCTTCGCCGCCAGCTTCGTCAAGAAGACGCTGAAGGACGCACACGTCGTGCTGGTGGATCGGCTGATCATGAAGGCCGACCTGCTCAAGGGGAAGATAGACCGGCTATACTTCAACCCTCGGCGCCGACGAACAGCGCTCCTCGCTCCTTCTGCACAAACCCAGGCCCTGGTCCGGCCCGCAGACGGCTCGCTCGTGTCCCCCCACCTGGCATGCCCGCTGTGGCTCCAACG
>NW_025544802.1:925294-930842 GCF_000150115.1 Histoplasma capsulatum G186AR
CGTCGAGCTGGATTCAACGGAATGCCAGCCCTCGCGGGCCAAGGCGTTTGCGACAGCGAAGAAAAAACTTAGCACGAATTTCGTTGTCATGCCGCCCTCGCCTCCGCCTAATGTGCATGAGTTGGAGTGAAAAAAAAAAAAAAAGGAGTTGGGTGGCTGGTTGCTCCTTAGAATAATACATAAATGTTATTTGTCGAGCTTTTTTTTTGTCGTCCCCCCCCCTCCGGACATGCGCAGCTGTGATATATATATCTACCTGTTTTTTTTTTTTTTTTTTTTCTTCTCTTCTCTTCTCTTTTTTCTCCTTCAGTTCCCCTTGTGTTTTACGGAACACTTCAATTATCACCCAATCATCTCCTTCTTATCTTGCTTGATCTCTCCTCTCCAACTTGCTCTTTTCCTTCGAGTAAACCATCTCACGACAAAATATTATCATCACTGGTCGTAATTTCATAAATGCAAGCTTCCCTTTTTTTTTCTTTTTTTCTTTTCTTTTTTCAACAATCGAAAATCTAGCTATGATGGGTCTTTTTTTTTTTTTTTTTTTTTCTTGTTCTGTATTGAGGATGGTTTTGAAGCAAAAAGGTATTTATTTACATATACATGAAAATGCAAGTTTTGTTCGAAAGAGGGGGGAAACAAGAAAGAGGGCAAATGGAGAGAAAATTGGAAAGAAAAAAGGAAGCCAAAAAACTTTAAATAAAAATAAATTAAATAAATTAAATAAATAAATGAATAAATAAATGAAAAAAAAAAAAAAAGAAGAGAGAGAGAGAGAAGAAGAAGATCTTCAAATTTATCCGCGGCACAGTCAATGTCTGGGTGTAAATATAATAAACAATGGAAGTAACTAAAAAATCCTTGTTATATGACGCGAAAATAAGGGATATCAAAGATTTAACTAACTAGATACTTGGTTGCAAGCCAAATCACAAATTGGAAAATGCAAATACAAATTATATATTTCAGAAGACACATTGTGAAATTGAATGGAACCTTTTTTTTGTCCTGTAGATGTAGATGGAGAGAAGGGAGGACTAAAAGGCTGTTGTTAGTTGAGTCTTGTCTAGCTATGCGAAGCAATGTATATATATATATATATATATATATATATATGCAACTGGGTTTTTTTTTTTTTTTTTTTTTTTTTGAATCAGTTGTGTGTCTTGTGTCATGATTTGAATTAAATTCTTCTTTCCCATGTGGGGTGTGGAGGTTATTATATATATTGGGTTTTTGTGACCCAAACATAAAGATGGGATGGTATGTTAACGATGTTCAGTTTCACTCTCGGGGACTATGTACAAGTTATCATTCATGTGGTGCATTGATTTGGGGATAGGATAGCATGTAGAGTGTTTTTGACACCGGGTGTTTATTTGATGTTCAAACCTACTCTTCTATCCCCATTCCTCTGTGCTTGGTTTTCTTTTTACTTCTCCTTTTTTTTCTCCTTTTCTCTTTTGTTGAAGGGATGGGATTGGTTCGTCCTTGCTCATACACTTCCATTTCATTCCTATTCAAACACAAGAAAGCTGAATGGTTCAGGAAAAAACGCGGCGACTCTGTGCCATCAATTAACTTGCCACCCAACATCCTCAAACCACCAAAAATCAACACCCCCCCAACCCCCCCCCCCTTTCCAAATGCACACCGTCTCACAAATCCCCCCAATACCTCCAAAACCCCATCACGCACCTCTCCCACAGAGTCCCCGCCTCCCATCGACGCATTCCCATCCGCATACACACATCAACACCAACCCCCTTCCCCCACCCACCCCCCTCCCCCTCAACCCCACCCTCAATCTCAATCTCATCTCCATCCACCTCCTCCACCTCATCCCGCTCCCACTCGCTATCCACCTCCTCAGCAACGACGATGAGATCCCCATCCGCTTCCTCGTCACACTCTTCCTCACATCCATATTCACATTCGCCCTCATCATCAAGCTCACCATCGTTTCCATCTCCAAGTTCCCAGCACCCATCCTCATCCCTATCCCCATCCCTATCCCACGCCTCAAAGACCCGGTCTACCCGCTTATACAGCGCCGACGCAAGGAGGGGTGCAAGTGGTGCAACATCCCACGCATCGACGGCTGAGCGCTCGCCGTTCGAGAGACGAATGGTGACGCGCGCGGGCATTATGCGGTTAAAGGGCGGCGTCGCGAAGTGGTGGGGCCGGGCGTGTTGGAAGTCGGTTGGGTTGAAGATTACGAGGGCCGTGGCGGTGGTGAGGCGCGTGGGGGTTGGGGGGATGGGGCTTCTGCTGCTGCTGCTGCTGCTGCTGCTGGTGGTGGTGGCGGACGAGGAAGAGCTCTGGAGGGCCATGAGGTACTGCGTTTCTGGGACTGCTGCTGGCTTTGAAGGAGGACATATGTAGTAGAGGGTCTGGCCGTGCAGGGTTGCCAGGGTTATGTCCTGAGCCATGTCCAGAGTTGGGTAAGCAGGTAGGATGTATTTCAACATGCTGGGTATCATGACAGGTCCGATGAAGAATATCGGTGGGTTATTTTGGAGGCTCTGGGAGAGCTCTTTTGGAGTGAAATTGTTGGTTGGGACGCGGAGGTAGGAGGCGAGATACGGGGTGGTGTGTGGTGGGGATATCGGGCATAGGCGATCAGGGATATCGTGGTCCGCAGTGGCATCATCCTTCTTTTCTTTCTCCAGAAGTGCCATGGGTTTCTTGTGAGAAGCTGATTCATAAAAGAGAAACGACAGTTGAATATAGGAAGTTCACTTCAACTTCCCTCTAAAAGTATTTCGCGGGTTGGTAGCATGTTTATATACAAATACATATATATACCTGAGCAAATAGAGAAAAGTAATGCGTGTGAAGGAAGCAATAAGAAAAGAAATTATAGAGAATCCGGAGATGATAGAACGTCCTTCATCATCGAAGCGTAGCCCATTCTCTTCTTCGAGTCTTTCTTTCCTTTACTTTTTCCTTCTAGCTCAACCGAGCCTCTCCACTCCAGTTGATACGAAGCAAGCAATATATGGCACATCACGGAAATGCTATACATTTCAAAGAAATGAGACAGGATGTGTCCCCGGCGCAAAAGCTTGGGTCGGTTGGAACAAGAGTGATTGAATGACTCTCAGCTTGAGCCGTCTAAACGGGTTCTTCTTCCGTCATCTTCAAGGCAGAGTAAGATTGAAATCCCGAAGCAAAAATATCGCATCCACGAGAGACGATGCGATGAGGGGCGGCTATGCAGAAATCATATATGGGAGTGTTGTATGTTCAAGGGATCTACCCCCTCTCCTGGGTAAGAAGATGGCGGAGATGGAATCCAATCTCCAGAGACGCATGAACTCATCATGTCCGACACGCAGACATCGGCTAAAGGACTCATGAGGATGGTTTAGAATCAAAAACCTGTGTGTCCAAATGAGTCCATATCAAAAATATACGTTGCATCAATCTTTGGATATACTCCTGTGAGACGGAGTAGAGGGATTGCTCAAAGCAGGCGCAAACATTAGAGCCAACAAAGCGTTAGTGAACATTTCACATGTGCGTACACCGGTTTGATAGGAAACTTAGACATTCCCGCGTATCAGCTTGTCCTGCATTGCCAATGTCTTGATGTCCGTATGTCAGATATCAATGCCGGCCAGGCTTCCACGATGTCGTGTGCTGATTTGTAATTATCCACGTGACTTCCATGTTGGCTCTAGCGTCTTCCACCCGCTTCCACCCCCAATGACGGCCTCTGATTGGCTGGACCCTACTTTTCCTGGAGGCAGCCTTGAACTGTTCGCCCATGACTAAGCCGACCAACAGCTCTCCAGGACACAGTTGTTTTTCTGTTTTCTGTGCTCTCTGTTCATCTGTTGTTGTAGCTTCATTCCTTCCTTCACTTAATACTCCACAGGAAAAGTAGACCATCGTATGTGTTGTTGTGTTTGCGTTTGACGTGGTTTTCCCGGCGACATCTTTCTTCCGAGTTTCCTCATAGCTCTAGCTGAACCTCATCTCATCATCTCGCTCAAAACCATCTTTCTCCGTCTCCGACACCAATACCACAATCTCAACAACAACCACCTACTTCTTCTCCCTTATCGCCTAATCATTCTATCTTCTAATTTCCTTGTCGGAAACTTTCACTTTCATCCGTCTGTTTTCCCTCGTGCCATTCCAACATGTCTGCAGAACCTGATCACGCTAAGCACAAGGTCAACTTGACGTGAGTACCTGGGCTACGTCTCTGTCTACTACTACGTCCTCTATGAGTACGATAAATGCTAATGTTCTCTTCCAGCGACCCCTCGGGTGCAGAAAAACATGAGGTTAGCCTTTTCTCGAGCTGTTGCTACTTTCTGATTGTTAGTGGCGCTAACCGTCTCCCCTCCAGGAGCTTGACACATCCACAGCCATTCTAAAAAAGAAGAAAAAGCCAAACACCTTACTGTGAGTGTCTTTAGAATAAGCCATCAGAAAAAAAGAAAGTCACGCTGATTTGTTGTGGCCTGCAGTGTTACTGATGCTGTTAACGATGACAACTCAATCATTGCGCTTTCCAACAACACCATGGAAACACTCCAGCTGTTCCGTGGTGACACCGTCCTGGTCAAGGGGAAAATGCGAAGAGATACTGTTCTGATTGTCTTGGCTGATGATGACCTGGATGATGGGAGCGCTCGTGTAAACCGTGTCGTTAGGCATAACTTGCGGGTTAAACATGGCGACGTCATCACCGTCCACCCATGCCCGGATATCAAATACGTATGTTCAATCCCACCAACAGGCGTTCTTCCTGAACGCGAAACTAATGATACCAATATAACAGGCCAAGCGAATCGCTGTCTTGCCTATTGCGGATACCGTGGAGGGTCTAACCGGCTCTCTCTTTGACGTTTTCCTTGCCCCATATTTCCGCGAAGCCTACCGACCTGTTCGACAAGGTGACCTTTTCACTGTAAGAGCTAGTATGCGTCAGGTAGAGTTCAAGGTCGTCGAAGTGGATCCCCCAGAATACGGCATTGTGGCTCAAGACACAGTTATCCACTGCGAAGGTGAACCCATCCAGCGTGAGGACGAGGAGGGTAACCTGAACGATGTTGGGTATGACGACATTGGAGGCTGCCGAAAACAAATGGCTCAGATCCGTGAGTTGGTTGAGCTACCTCTTCGCCACCCTCAACTCTTCAAATCTATCGGAATCAAACCACCCCGTGGTATTCTCATGTTTGGCCCCCCCGGTACTGGAAAAACCCTGATGGCTCGTGCTGTTGCCAATGAAACTGGTGCTTTCTTCTTCCTCATCAACGGTCCTGAAATCATGTCAAAAATGGCAGGTGAATCAGAATCGAACCTGCGAAAAGCATTCGAAGAAGCAGAGAAGAACTCTCCCGCCATTATCTTCATTGATGAAATTGATTCCATTGCTCCCAACCGTGACAAGACCAACGGAGAGGTCGAGCGTCTTGTTGTCTCCCAGCTTCTCACATTAAAGGATGGCATGAAGGCGCGCTTTAATGCCCTGGTCATGGCTGCACCACCGCCCATTTCGTGGATCCGGCTACGTCGTTCGGTGATC
>NW_025544802.1:931086-932349 GCF_000150115.1 Histoplasma capsulatum G186AR
AAAAATTTCGTGAAAAAAAGGGCCCCCATTGCCCTAGTGGAGGTTCCCTTGGATGCGGAGTTTTGGGCCTCCCTGGGGGGGCCCATGGAAAACTTTCTCCGCGCTTGGTGTCTCCAACCCATCCCGCTCTTCGCGAAGTTGCCGTCGTCGAGGTCCCCAATGTCCGCTGGGAAGATATCGGAGGTCTGCACGAGGTCAAGCGCGAACTCATCGAGAGCGTCCAATACCCTGTCGATCACCCAGAAAAGTTCCTCAAGTTTGGTCTTTCTCCATCCAAAGGTGTTTTGTTCTATGGTCCTCCTGGAACTGGTAAGACACTTCTTGCGAAGGCTGTTGCCAACGAGTGTGCAGCCAATTTCATCTCTGTCAAGGGCCCTGAACTATTGAGTATGTGGTTTGGCGAGTCTGAAAGCAACATCCGTGACATTTTCGACAAAGCTCGTGCTGCTGCCCCCTGTGTTGTCTTCTTGGATGAGTTGGACTCTATTGCCAAGTCTCGAGGTGGATCCGTTGGTGATGCTGGTGGTGCTTCCGACCGCGTTGTCAACCAGCTTTTGACAGGTATGTTATTTATCCATTACCTGCTAATTAATCCCTTGCAACGATTTCCCACACTAACACGACGGTATAGAAATGGACGGCATGACTTCGAAGAAGAACGTCTTCGTCATCGGCGCTACTAATCGTCCCGAGCAGCTCGACAACGCTCTTTGCCGCCCTGGTCGTCTCGACACCTTAGTCTACGTTCCCCTCCCCAACGAGGAAGAACGTGTTGATATCCTGAAAGCTCAACTCCGCAAGACCCCCGTCGCCGCCGACGTCGATCTGAAATTCATCGCTAGCAAAACTCACGGCTTCTCCGGCGCCGATCTTGGCTTCGTTACCCAGCGCGCCGTCAAATTGGCCATCAAACAGTCCATCGCGCTCGACATCGAGCGAACCAAGGAGCGCGAAGCTGCCGGGGAAGATGTGAAGATGGATGAAGACCTTGATGCCGAGGACCCCGTACCGGAGCTTACCCGCGCGCACTTCGAGGAGGCGATGCAGATGGCGCGACGCTCTGTGAGCGACGTGGAGATCCGACGATATGAGGCGTTTGCACAAAGTATGAAGAATTCCGGTGGGAGCACCTTCTTCCGTTTCCCGTCTGCGGGAGAATCGGGTGCTACTGATGGCCAAACCGGGTTTGGTGATGCCGGCAATGACGACAGTCTATATGACTAAATTAGGGGGTCAAATTTGTGAGAGCAGTTGGTTTCTGCT
>NW_025544802.1:933731-935022 GCF_000150115.1 Histoplasma capsulatum G186AR
CACGTGTCCAAATGAGTCCATATCAAAAATATACGTTGCATCAATCTTTGGATATACTCCTGTGAGACGGAGTAGAGGGATTGCTCAAAGCAGGCGCAAACATTAGAGCCAACAAAGCGTTAGTGAACATTTCACATGTGCGTACACCGGTTTGATAGGAAACTTAGACATTCCCGCGTATCAGCTTGTCCTGCATTGCCAATGTCTTGATGTCCGTATGTCAGATATCAATGCCGGCCAGGCTTCCACGATGTCGTGTGCTGATTTGTAATTATCCACGTGACTTCCATGTTGGCTCTAGCGTCTTCCACCCGCTTCCACCCCCAATGACGGCCTCTGATTGGCTGGACCCTACTTTTCCTGGAGGCAGCCTTGAACTGTTCGCCCATGACTAAGCCGACCAACAGCTCTCCAGGACACAGTTGTTTTTCTGTTTTCTGTGCTCTCTGTTCATCTGTTGTTGTAGCTTCATTCCTTCCTTCACTTAATACTCCACAGGAAAAGTAGACCATCGTATGTGTTGTTGTGTTTGCGTTTGACGTGGTTTTCCCGGCGACATCTTTCTTCCGAGTTTCCTCATAGCTCTAGCTGAACCTCATCTCATCATCTCGCTCAAAACCATCTTTCTCCGTCTCCGACACCAATACCACAATCTCAACAACAACCACCTACTTCTTCTCCCTTATCGCCTAATCATTCTATCTTCTAATTTCCTTGTCGGAAACTTTCACTTTCATCCGTCTGTTTTCCCTCGTGCCATTCCAACATGTCTGCAGAACCTGATCACGCTAAGCACAAGGTCAACTTGACGTGAGTACCTGGGCTACGTCTCTGTCTACTACTACGTCCTCTATGAGTACGATAAATGCTAATGTTCTCTTCCAGCGACCCCTCGGGTGCAGAAAAACATGAGGTTAGCCTTTTCTCGAGCTGTTGCTACTTTCTGATTGTTAGTGGCGCTAACCGTCTCCCCTCCAGGAGCTTGACACATCCACAGCCATTCTAAAAAAGAAGAAAAAGCCAAACACCTTACTGTGAGTGTCTTTAGAATAAGCCATCAGAAAAAAAGAAAGTCACGCTGATTTGTTGTGGCCTGCAGTGTTACTGATGCTGTTAACGATGACAACTCAATCATTGCGCTTTCCAACAACACCATGGAAACACTCCAGCTGTTCCGTGGTGACACCGTCCTGGTCAAGGGGAAAATGCGAAGAGATACTGTTCTGATTGTCTTGGCTGATGATGACCTGATGATGGGAGCGCTCGTGTAAACCGTGTCGTTAGGCATACT
>NW_025544802.1:935583-1126802 GCF_000150115.1 Histoplasma capsulatum G186AR
AAAGTATCCCTCGCTCTTAGAAAGCAACTCAACACCACCCCTTACCTATCCCTAGATGATATGAGGAATATCTTATATGAATCGGTCTGCGCGTTGTTGCTATGCAGGTAGGTAGGTGTGTGTGTGTGTGTGTGTGTGTGTGTGTGTGCTCTGAAGATGATGAGATAGATATCTGGAAGCCGAGCCGGGAAGAGAAACATGTGCGGTTGAAGGAGAAGTATTTGAGAGGACCCTTACATGTTGCATATATACTGTGTAACTCATAAATAGCTCTCAGGTATAAACATGTATATCTAAGTTATTTTTGGTAGCGTTCCTCAGATAAGATCTATTTTAAAGAAATGGGGGTAGGGGTGGGGGCCCCGGAGAGATGAAAGAGAATGGGGGGATGGATATAGCAGAATTCGCAGTGCCACATAAAGTCAAGGCTGCCAAATTTATATATATACAGTAGAGGAGGACAGGGGGACCTGGTGAATGCATGAACGATATAAATATAATTTGGAAATTAAATTAAGGGGGAATATATATAGATGGTGAAAAGAAACCTTCAATAAAAGAGTGATTCAAACAGGAGCCATGGATCAAATGCAATGGGCAAGACAAAAGGTGCATAATCGACAGATTTCTCAACTCCAAAAAAAAGACATATTTTTCCACTCTCTTGTTAAGGGAAAATTGTCTTCTTTCTCTACGAGATTGATGAATGAGTATGATGATGATAATGATGAGCGTAAATGAAATGGCAACAGAAAGAAAAGAAAAAAAGAGGAAAGAGGGTCGCGGTCGCGATAACAAGGAAACATCATAATATACAGGAATGTAGTGAAGAACTAAAAGAACTGTACAACGGAGCGTTACCAGGGTGGTTAAGGGTAAGGAAGCAGAAGTAATTCTGGTTGAGAAATATTGGGAAAAGTAGAGAAGATGACGACGAGGAGGAACGAAGGCGGAAAAGTGGTGAGTGAGAGGCTAAGCATAAAAAACATACATATCAAACAACACTAATTGTCCCTCCCCTGGGTCTTATCCATCTTATCCCTCAACCTTTCTTCGTCTTCTTCGCCGCTTTTCCACCTCCATTCTCCTGCAACTTGCTCTTGGCCGCAGCCTTGAGTTTAGTAGTGGTCTTGCCATCTGCGCTGCTAGATGTTGTTTTTAAAGAAGGCACCGACGACGAGGAAGAAGAAAACGGCATCTTTTTCGACGACGCCGTGCTGCTGCCATTGGCATTGGCGACGCCATTTGTTGCAGATATAGGTGCTGATTTGTTTCTGTGGATCTCCCCCTGCGGCTGTTGGTCTTTGCTCAGCTCATTTTCGCCTGTTGCGATGATATTTGAAGAAGCAGACTCGTCCCCACCACCTCCGTCTACTACAAACACCCCTTCCAGGGCTTCGTGCAGCATTTTAACACCCTCCGCAACAATGCCTTGCGGGATGCGAATATTCGGTAACTCATCCATAATCCCATTCCCAGCAAAGTTCCCCTCGATTTGGCCACCACCATTAGCATCATCATCCGCATCCGCATCCGCATCCGCATCTGCGTCATCTTCACTCCCCCCATCCCCTTTCCCATCTTCATCATCTCCATTCTCCTGATCCACACCAGCACCAGCACCTCCCTCCCCAATCCTTGCCCTCTTCAGCCTCGCGCCCATCATGATCTGTTTCCTCTTCTTCCGTTTCCGCTCTCTCGCCACCGCTAACGACGAAGCAGTTACATCTTCACTACTCGTCGCGAGAGCAACGACGGTATCGACGACTTCTTCGAAGCGGCTGCAGTGTCCTGCGCGGAGGAGTTCAAGTGCGAGCCCGCGCACCTGTTCAGTCCAGCCGCAGCGTTGGAGGGAGCTGAGGAGGGAGGCATGGAGATCTTCGAGGACGGTGGTTGCCGAGGAGGTGGAAGAGAGGTAGGTGAGGAGGACAGCGGTAGGATCGTCGGCGTCTGTGGATGAGGTGGGTGACTGATTGGATGTTGAGAGGGCTGTGATAGGCATTATGTGTGTCGTATGTGAATGGGTCGAGAGCTCGTTTGTATAATTTGGTTTTGGAGGGCGGGCGGTCTCACGGGGTGGTAGTTTGTAAAGGGTGCGCCGTTAAACGAAGAAAAAAGCAACGAGCTCCAAATGCGCAATCTGGAGGTAAGAGGTGAACACCCCTAATCCAACTTGTACGGAAATATCATAAATACGGAAGACCAGCGCCCGTCTATTTTGGTTTTAGATTATTGGACGAGTTTGCGGCGGGGGAAAAAAGCACAGCGTCCTTGAGAGCAAAAATGACACCTCCGTTAGAATGTGAAGTACGGTACAATCTAGGAAGCAATGAAGGGAAAAATAAGACAGAGTATTTTACCAACCAAATATTGTAAATAGCTAACTAGCCTGCGTCGCCCCACACATATATAACCTGGCAAAAGCAAAAAGGGTTGGCGGTATGGATGTCTGGACCTTGACGGTTAGGCTTTGAGTTGTGGTGCCTTGGTATCTCTCTTTGCCAGCCTGTTCAAGGGGAAACTTGTCAAGCAAATGAAGTCATGACTCGAGGAAATAGCAATGAAGCAGGAGCAAAATACAACAGAGAGGAGCAGACATATCATATCATGGCATCGCACGGGAATTGAATGAAGGCATGCACCGGGCGGAGGGCAGGAGGAGATTGAGCGGGCGGAGATCAAAAATTGATATTCCGGACGTCATTTCTTGGCGCCGGGACTGGCTGTAACTAACCAGCAGAAGAGCTTAGTCACGCATGCGCAGCCGGGGATCAGACCACGAAAAACAACCAACTATAATTGGGCAGGGAGGGTTCTGGGGAGAAATACTCGATGTATGGATAGATGTTCCTGGAGGAGCGAATACATTTCAATGCGATTTCCATAGTACGCAGACACGAATATCCGATTTACAACTAGCATGGGGGTTGAGGATTCTGTATCTTTATGAAACATGGGCACGATTCATTGGCCAATTCTTCCTTATTTAATCGCCAGAACAAATGGAAATAAATAGTGAGGCGCAGACGGATCTAGAGCGTCCCGTGAAAACCACCTTCGGAACATCTCTCTGGGGCTACCGGCGTTCAAGTAGAAATATTTCCAGCGAAAGTTCTGTAATGTTCCAAAGCAAGAAAAAGAGTGGAATGGATCAAAATCGAGAAAGATCAATTGGACAGGCTCTGTTTCAACTTTCACGAAAGTGGAGTGGACCTTGTCCTGAAAACGAAGAGAAAAATATATCTGTCTAGTTCTAATTTATACCCACTCCCGTTGCTTTTTGTGTAGTCGATGGAAAATTGACAAGGGAGCAAGCAGTTCAGCATTCTGGTATGTATAGTAAGAATGCGGGGACTTTTGGGCTTATATCGTTTTTGTTATTATTACCCGGCTAAATAAGTATATATAGCCTCATTTAGAGCCCTGGGTAGCGCGTCCGCAGGAGAGCAAGGCCCAGGGTCCCCAGGGCATTGGAGGGGCAGTGGTTCCTGCTGCTGGAAACCAAGGAAATGTAGGACGCAAGGCCGGTGAAACGGTACCTGAAGGAAAACCAGTTCTACAGATCACGGACTGGCCAATCGGGTACAGCGGAGACTCTCCATTTGAGAAATCTGTATTCTCGAAGATATTTCTCCCAGACCAGACAGACGTGCAAATGGAGTATTGTAATGCCGAGCAATTGTCATGTGACCGCCAACCGGGATCAAGCTTTGCCAAGGAACAGCAATCAGGTGATAGACCCACTATGCTTCATCAGGAAGCTTTCGCCAGGGGTCTTGATCTATTTTAAGCTTAGTGCAACCGAAGGTTCCCGGTCCGGACCATATCACGTGCATATTTTATCGCAGCCATGGATTGTACCACGTGATAATGGCACCTTGGCCGCACGTTCCTTCCCAATCCGTCGCTCCTCATCCTCAGCGCATCCAACCTGCGGATCTCGAAATATCAACGGCGAGGTTGTGCTATACAACAACGAGTTCCAACAACATCGCTTGCTTCCTGCACTTGTTGTTCGATCTTTGTCTGCCGTCTCGATTGTATCCCCCGTTACCCCCTCAGTGAATAGATTGTTCCTCTCGCTGCATTCCTCCCCTGTCGATGTTTCCCCATTTATACCCGCCACTGTCGTATGCTATCCGATTCACCTCGTTAACTCAGCATTCTCCCTCCGCTTTCTTCCTTCAACCCTGACGGCATATTCGTTGATCCACGCCTAGACATACATTGTCCGACCCATTTATAACCAGCTTATGTTTTGAACCTCTCTATCTCTCTTTCATCCTCGTCGAATTTCCCCGCATCAGCATCCGTCTTTGTTTCCGTCGGCCCATATCAACAAAGCTCCCACCACGAACGCCAAAACTTCCAAATCAAGGCCGCTGTCTCTTCGCATCGTCTTTGTCTCGAGCTTGTCGAACCTTGTCGCTTTGTTCGTTGCAAGCGTTACAGGTCCTTCGACCATCCTGTGTGTTTCGAGAGTCATCTACAGGGATTAGTTGATATCCTTCCCTTCGCTCGTCCTAAAGGGTGGCGGGCTTACTTGGTCCCCCAACACTCTTCTCGGCCATCGTCACTTCCAAACCTCCATTGCCATCCTCCTACCAGGCGATATTGTATTTAATTTTTCTCCAAGATGGCGTTCCAAACCCCGTATCATGCGGATTCGGATGCTGATGATGAATACGAACGAAGCGTGGTCACCTCGCCGCATATAGAAGACTCAGAAACATCTCCCACCGATTCAGAGCTTCCATCCGCAGAACATACGCCAACCACCTTTGGTAATACACTTGATGATAGGAGTTCTCCCAGAACAATCATTACGGAATGGACTGCGGAGGAATGTGCAGATTTTGCGGCGGGGTTAGGCCTGAGCCAATACTGTGATGCGTTTCTAGGTATGTATACCAACATTGGCCATGGGAAAATGGAGCAATATCGAACCTGCCTTACTAATACTACCTTGCGTGTTTTCTTGCCTTGCAGAAAATGAAATTGTTGGGGAAGCGCTTATCGCTCTAAAACACGAGGAGTTGAAGGAAATGGGTATTTCGAGCGTTGGTCATCGGTTGACTATTCTTAAGAGCGTATACGAAACCAAAGTCAAGCAAGGAATACTCTTGGATGCAGACCATTATGTCCCTCTCTGTAGGTTACCATGCGCCAGATGCCTCTACCTAGTAAAGGTGCAGGGACAAAGTTTCTAACATAGGATTGTTTACAGCTGCCGAGCAGAGTAATGGAGCTGAAGCTGCGACTCAAGACGATATTTCTCGCATAATTCAATCGATTAGATTGCGAGATGAAAGGATCATAGCTGCAGAAGCGGAACTCAGGAAGCTGGCGGATGACTATCGCAAACTTCGTGAAGAGTTATTGCCGGTAGTAAAAATCGCGAAAGATAGGTCACAGCCTTTGCCTTATCAACCAAATTCGACATACTCCGGTACCACCATCAACTCAGAATACCACAACCATGATCCACCCACTGCAACTCCAATTATCACACAGCAAGCTGAGAAACCTGGAAATAGCCTTACTAGGTCATTTTCTAAGAAATTATTTGCAGGGGGATCGACTCCCAAAAACAATTCTCCTACTCACGTCCCTCAATTTATACCTGAGGGAAGACCAGTCAATGATAACTCATTAGATCCGTCAGCTGCAGCCATGGCGGCGTCGTCACATCTAACTGCTTCTATGAGTGGCGGTCAGCCCTCTCCAAAAGGAATGCCCTCTCCTACTTCCCCAGGAAGCTTCTACCCGCAGCAAACATTAGCCTCTCGATCATACGCCAGGGAAGCATCAAATAGCTCAAACCGCGGAATCCACGACCACTCTGACGAACTTCAATCCCATCAACGGCCTGACCGATCCATTGCCGCCACCCCTTCTACTCAATCGAGTCGTCAAGAACCACCAAGCTCTGCCACTGGGAACCAGCTCGCCTCACGAACTCCAGGAGAATCACCTGCCCCTAGCGTGGAAATATTCAAATCTTTCCGAGTATCTATGGACGATCCCTGTCACAGAGTCCTCCCGGCTGCCCTTAAAAAATACAATATCAACGAAGATTGGAGACTTTACGCATTATACATTGTCTTTGGTGATCAGGAGCGATGTCTCGGTCTCGATGAGCGACCTTTAATTCTTTTCAAGCAACTGGAGAAAGAAGGACGGAAGCCCATGTTCATGCTTCGGAAGCAAGCGCAATTAGTAGATGGTCAGATGGTCAGTGGATATCAAGGTCCACCAGGTACCACTGGTGCCGGAGGCATTGGCATCATGCCTGGCAGTGCAGGTTTCGATGGTGGAACCGGTGGCCTAGCTAGTGCAGGCCTTGGACGATCCATCCAGACCAATTCGATACAGCTGCCTGGTGGTGTTCTATAACTTTCGAAATGCGGACGGTTTAGGATTTCGCATATAATCTTTTATTCCCCTCTCTTTGGTTACAATCGTCTGCAAGTTGGCGACTGTCCTTATTAATTTTCTTTATGTCAGATGGCCACGTTGTTTCGATATTTTTGACGTGTCCATATTCATCTTTTTTTGTTTCTCTTCTTCTCTTCTTCCCTCCTTCCCTAGCTTTTTCTTATTTTTGTTTTCCTTTCCTTTTCGCCTCTCATTTCCTGCAGGCGTTTATGATCTGATCACTCTTGCAAAAAAAGATAATACACCAATAACACGCGGCCTTTTTCCTTTCCTTTCCTTCTGTGGTGCTAGTTCCCATTTTCTTTTACTTTCCTTCATCGATGTCATGATTATCTTTCATTGCTTGGTGTTTTAGCTTTTATTTTTGCCTGTCTTGTCCAATTGAACACGACTCTATTTCTTCCCCTCCGCGACTTCTTCTTGGACATTTTCTTCTCGAATCTTTTTATGGTTTCCACTTTTACGTTCCCTTGCAGACCAAGCTGATGCCATCCGTGACGATCATAAAAACGGGCGTTTCTGGAACTATTTTACATCCCTCTCTTTGAGATGTGTTACTTTCCTTTCAATGGGGACTTCAAGCATACCTAACGTTTGACAGCTCCCTTTATTTTTGCCTTCACAAACCCTTTGACCTTCACTGAATCTCTTTCTTTTTTTCCCGCCACCGCCTTCAACAATAAGCTAGCATTCACTTTGCATCTACCAAAGTTTATCTTGTTCATCTCTCCACCCCCATTCCCCTCGAAGTTGGGTTTGAATTTTTTGGTGCAGAATGAGGATTCGGATCGGTTGATTTGTCACTACGTGTATTATGAAATGAAACTACCTACTTACCAACTAATACATATATTTAGTCACCCATGTTTTCCCTGCATGAAAGATTTCAACGGTTATATTGGCTATCAAGACATGACCATTCCAAATGCCTTACGATGCTCGGGGGTTCTTGTTCTGGATTCTGAATGCTTTGAACTGGCTGGACCGCCCTTTTCGCGGTGGATGCCTGTCTGCCAGCGCATCTTAGCAACCGGCCTGCCTTCAGCTCGTCAGCTGAGCTTGTTCTTTCCGCCTAAGCTGCTTGCATAATCAAACTTCGATTTCTCAACAGCTAATATCAAGCTGTGATACTATTTTTAGCCTGCATGAGTGCCTATGCGGGGTGAGGGAGTTTGAGTTTGGGATTCAATCATGGTTCATCCTAATAGGAAAAGGATTTCTTTCTTCAATTCTTCTTGATATAGATAACGACGTTGGGACATTTATATAAAATAACTGACATGAGCGTTCAGGGGCAAGGTCAGGGGCCAGGTCGGTGATCAACGAATCTCATCTAAAACTTCCCATTTTGTTCGTCTGTCCAATGATCAAGCTGTATGTATGTAATCTACTATCTATAACCTTTTCTAATACAGGATTCAGCGCTAAATTTATAAGAATCAACTTTCGCCTGCAACTTTACCGAGGAGCTGCGGCTAAGTAATAATATATGCAAGTACAGAAACAGAGGCGTTGTATACAATTCTATATCAAATGCCATCATCATCACATATACACATACGGATGGACTAGTAGCCCGGGCATACCAGTAGAAAGGGGGGAAAAGGCGGATAATGGAAAAGGGAGTCAACTTCGTCACAAAATATACTCGAAAATTGCAAAATCGCAAAAAGTTTTTAAAAAAGAAACTGAAAGCAAAAAAAAAAAGAGAATTAAGGCAACAGCCGACAAAGAAAAGAAAAGAAGAGAAGAGAAAAAGGAGAAAAAAAAACACACGCACACACAACATAAATCATATCAGTCCATCATCAAGGCATAACAAAGGGGGCATCAGGAATCTAAAATAAACAAAAAAAATAATAGAAGGAGCTCATCGAAATCACAGACCAACCATTTAATTTTGTACTCAGAAGATACCATACCCTTACCCTGAAGCGCTTTTTACAGATTCCTTCCCGTCTCCCCGCCCCATGACACATGCGGCCTATGCCCTCTCCAGCCAGTCCCATTCCCACTCCTCTCGCGAGGACCTCCCATACCCGAATTTTCACTACCACCGTTACCCTCTCCTTCGTTCCCATCGCTAGCAGGAGCTTCAGAAGCAGCTCCCGAGCCAGCCACATACGCTTTTGGCGGTGCGACAACCACCTCACCGGCCCCATCCCTTTTCTTCGCCGGTCTCGTCCCATCCGCAAACTGCACTTTGCCCTTCACAGTACGGGGTTCCCCATCATCCTCACTATCCGGATCCTCGAGGGCCGCAGGCCGTCGACCACGTCTGCCAGTCCGACCCCGAGTTCCGCCCGGAGATTCCGTGCCACCCCAATCATCATCATCAGCTTGATCCTGCAATTCACCCAGCGCTGCCAGCCGGCGTTTTCGCTCAGCCGGTGTCTCTGCACTGTCATGTAATGCTTGTGGGAAGGGAGCGGTCTGGATGGCAATGGTTGGACCGGCTGGTTGGCGTCGTTGGGACGGTGGGATTCGCTCGGTGCCATCATCTTCGGAATCGCGGGGGTTTCGCGTGGTGGATGGGGGAGTGGAGCAACCTGGTTCTTCACCCTTGTCACTAGAGGCGGCTATGAGGCCCCGTTGATGTGCTCGGGTGTCATCTTGTTGTCGTTCTTGCCCTGTTGTTTTAGTGGTTTGGGAGTCGCGGTTGTCTTGATGTTCCAAGTGGCCGGAACGAGCACGCTCCCTTTGGAGGGCGGCTTTCATCTGTTCCGGAGTGGAGGAGTGATGGAGTAGTTCCGCGCGGGTTTTTGGGTCAAGTGTGCGGATCTGTTTGATGAAATCTTGCTTGCCCATTCTGAGACCCATTTCGGGCTTTGTCATCAGGTCTGGCCTTGTGACGGTGAATCGAAGACGCTCATCATCAGACGAATCACGTTCGGTTTGTTGTGTTTTCTTCGAGGAGGGTTCGCCTCCTTCTCTAGGCTCTCCAAGGCCAATCCAGGTCCCCACGCGGGATATCCTTCGTCGCATGGGCTCAAGCTCGATGGACGATGGAAGATTCACCTCTGCAGGGTTACTAGAATCAGCCTCCTCGGAATCCTTCATTGGCTTCTCATCAGGAGGGATAGTAAATTTCTTGATAACTTCGCCATCTGCATCTTCGACAATGACTGTGTTTCCAAATTGATATGCTCTCGCGGGTCGACGTCGTCCGTCATCTGGTTTCTGTGTTGGTCCTGCGCCTTCGGATTCTTTTGTGAGCCTTCGGCCACCACGGATCCATGCAGGGAGTCGTTCTTTAATCCTTTCATAAGTATCTCCGGCCTTCCCATCGGCGGCAGAGCCAGAGCATTCACTATCGTGTTTCTCAACCGCCTGACCCTTGGATAGTGGCAACTCTCCGATTCGATCTTGGCGAGGCTGATGATGCTGTTGCAGAATGTGCGATTGTTCCTCAGGGCTCAAGTGGCTATAATCGGCAGTATCTACAACATTACCTTCCTCATCTTCGATAATTATCTTGTCGCCTTCACGGTAAACTTCCATGCCAGGTATTTCAGTTGTCGACTCGCGTTGTTCCAAGGGAGGTCTGTTCTCTTCTCTGCTTTCAATTTTCGGAGCACCAGGGGTCTCCAACCTCCTCTGGGGCATAATTGCAGACTGGCTAATCGGCCCACCCGCACCTCTTTTCCGTCTTCTTGGAGGCCTACGACTAGATGCGCGACTATTCGGTTCACTTTCCGCATCTTCTCTCTGACGCCGTAATAAATTCCCGGGAAATCCAACCGGACCAAGAGTCCCAGGAGGGAATTCCGGAAGTCTCCCGCTCGACTCCGATTCCATCGATTCTTTGCGTAAGGACATTGACGCCTTTGATTGCGTTTGGATGCGAGGAAGCCGATTCATCCATGAAGGGCCGTCCTCGTTAGCTTGCGTATAGGACATTGTGATGGTCAAGGTATTGATATGCTTTCCGAGGGTGAAAACGGCAATCGACGATCCGTGGACAATAATGGATGAAATCACCAAGAACGTCGTAATAGGCCAAATAACAGTGACAATTGCGAAGTTTTCGTCACCAGGCCTTGGCAGTTCTGCAAGAGGTTGAGTTGAGCCATTTTCCAACTCTGCCCTGGTGAGAATAGCAGCGAAAATAGCCCCTACACCAATTGGGCCGAAATGGCCTGCAAATAGCGCCTCTCGCCATGTTTTGATGTCAGGTATAAATGGTTTCAACATTAACATGATGGGAATCCGCCTGAAAAAGATCACGAAAATAGCAATCACAACCAGCCTCCACGGCACCATACCAATTGCTGGAGCATTGAACTGC
This sequence comes from Histoplasma capsulatum G186AR, assembly GCF_000150115.1. NCBI lineage: Eukaryota > Fungi > Ascomycota > Eurotiomycetes > Onygenales > Ajellomycetaceae > Histoplasma > Histoplasma capsulatum. The sequence continues at coordinate 946,310 of NW_025544802.1, forward strand.
TGCCACGGTATAATTGCCCCAAAATAAACGAAATACGTTAAGTTGAGTAGTAGATCAATGACATTGGAAACGTGGGATTCTTCTGTCTTCTCAGTAAACCATCCGTCATTACTGAATCCCACCCCAGCGGAGAAGCCGATAAGCAAATCGTCCATACCCAGCAAACTGCCGGAACCAGCACAAAACAAAGCCAGTACGAAGTAGAACACAAGAAAACTCTCTCGATCGATGAGGCTCTTCCGTTCGGCGAATTTGATAGCGTGACGGCCAATGTAGCCGACCATAAACCCGAAAAACGCGCCGAAAATACATTCGTAAAGGATAGTAAAGCAAATCCAATGAAAGGCCACTTTCTTCGAATCCGGTCGGTAGTCAATGAGGTAAACAGCGAGGTAGATGAACGGAAAAGCCATACCATCGTTGCAGCCTGACTCTGCAGAGAGCAAATCTCGAAGGTGTTTGGGCACACGCTTTGCGAATTTCCCTTTACCAACCACTGATGACGCTAGGACGGGATCAGTAGCAGTAACACATGCAGCGCAAGCCAAACTTTCGAGCCATGACAAGGGTGGTACCATCCACCATATGATGAGGCTCGTTATGAGCCATCCCCAAGTCATGACGGGAAGCAAAAGCAGGACAACCGATTTCCAATGTTTTTCCATATAAAACTTGGGCAATTCGACCCCGACGGCAAAACACTGAACGACGAGCACAATGCGGGAGCATTCCAGCGTAATCTTGTCCACATTTCCCCAGGATATCGGGTCGAAGAGGCGGGCAGCGTGAGGACCGAAAATGACACCGCATAGTGTGGCCACGGTAGCTTCACCAATGTATAGTTTTTCCTTGACGAACAGTGAACACAACATAAACAAGCTGGTAAACCCTCCCAGGATCATATAGGCCACGTGCGGCTTATCGATAGCTAGATGTTCCCACGCCATGATCGCAGGTTCTCCAACTCGACAACGGCCAAAAAAAGCACGAGAGGACCTAGATTCTCCGAGGTTCAATATCTGCCCGCCTATGGAGCAAAAAAGGAGGAGAGGATAGTGGAAATGCTCACTCAAAAAGTGAAAGCGGGAATCGTAGGCACCCAACTTTTCACACAACGTCCTTTCCCACTCGCTGTTTCTCCGCCCTGTTTCGTCACTGAGGTTCCCGGGAACTTCAAGTATTTTCTATTTTTGCTCTCAGCAACTCCAATGCCTCCTGCGAATGCACACTAACCGAGGCCAAGAACAAGCCTTCGTGGCGGTGTGCCAGCTCTTCCCGAAATATCAAGTTCCAAAACGCCTCTGGACATAATCCTTCAGAATAAGACATCCAAAACTCCGTTTTCTCGTAACACGAAACGAAAATTCGACGTTCGCTGTTTGGTGGCGCTGACACGCGGGAGCACCCGGGCGAGCGAAGATACGTGAGGAACGAATGGGAATGGATGATCTACCACAGCTCCTCCGCAAGTGGAGAGACAGGGTTAGTAAGGAGAAAAGAATGTGTAGAGAGAGAGGTGTCTAATTTCTCTCTTTTTCCCCCCCGTTGCAAGGTAATCTCGCCTTGCAAAAAGTAGATGAAGGGGAGGGAGAAGAAGGAGAGAGCGGTATTCTGTAAAGTGATTTCGTTATCAGCGGAGGAGCGGAGGAGCGGAGGCACTTCTTCGGGCCACAGAAGAAACGAGGCTGACGGCGGCGACAATCAGTGGCCAGTTGGAATGGTGGCGACCCCCCGCGCGATGTCTGTTAGTGTGCCTTGGTTCCCCATCATTCGCGAACGAGTCCCAGCCAATGCTTATCCCTCTGGCTAGTAGGGCCTGTCGGGCGGGGCTGCATCGATTGGATAACCAGTTGGAGACCAGGGACCGATGACCGCAGATGCAACCAGTCCGCCTGTCGATTGGAAGAATAGATGATGATTGTGCGCAGCACAGAGAGTCCTCGCAAAGCAGATGTTCTGGTTCAAGTAGAAGTAGTTAGTTAACTGCATGATTAACCGACTATTCGCCGGGTTACCTAATCTGGGTAACTAAGCGGCTGCCAAGGCCTTCTGCGCCCGGGATGAACAATTTCTATCTTCAACTGTTGTTGCCTTTTCGGTGACAATAACGACCATTGTCGCCCACGAATTTACTCTCGCCGTTTGGGCCGTCACGTATCACACTGCATCTGCATGAGGGAGACCCCACGTTGTGTCCCACGTTTGGCACTCAGGAATCTGTATGCAAAAACCACCCGCCACCAGTCTTGGACGCTTCTTGGCTGCAGCCTGTCCATGTGGGATCGTGTCTCGCTGCATGGCACTTGGCAATTGCTTGATTTTCGTTCCATCAAGGAAGCAATATGGAGAAGATGGGTCACGGCTATCTGTTGATTAATGCTTTAGGTAGAAGAGCGCAAATGGTAATATGCGCATCAGTTGTGTATCAGTAGCAACAAGATATATATATCGTTCATGTCGTCATGTCATCGCGGCGCCGCCACGTAGTTTGCTAGCCGCCTACGACTTTTCCCTCCTCGATATAATTAATACCAATTGTCGGGAGTGGATGAGATGCGTTTTCCATTTGGAATAAGAGGCAATGAAAGAATGCTATGGCTATCCAGGCAGCAGATGTTCCATTTGATCCACGCCCAGGGTTTCCAAAAAAAAAGTACAATTAAATCGTCTCGTTTACACAGCGCAGAAGAGCGCGCGAACGTAAATTGTGTAAAATATTTGAAGAAATAGGTCAGTTGGGTAGGGTGGGTATAAAAGAAAATATTAAAAAAGATGGAACCGGTCCTCAAGACTCGACCTCAGCAAAACTTGCACTCAAAAAGACAAAAAAGCTGATACGAGCGAGTAGAAATGACAATACTATCCAAGTAATCCTGAAAAAGAGCGTTATCAACACAAAACAAAATATCAGAAATAGATAAACAGAGGCCAAGAAAGAAGAGTGGCACTCGGTGACATCAAAATCGGACTATACGAACAGGGGAATTGAGGTTAAATGACAATACGCAAGAATATCGACTGACAGAGGCTAAGTGAAGATGAAGACGATGAAGGAGAGACGATCAAATGTATAGCACGTCCGACAACGGAAAATTTGAAAACTTTCTATGTACCATATTCACATCCACACCCTCGATCAACACCCACAAAACATACCCTATTCAGAGGTCAGTGGTAGGATGCATTGTCGTTCTCGGTATAGTCCGTCCATCCTTCTATTCAGCAGTAGGCATTGCCTCGACTTCTTCGCACAGAGAACGCCAGTTTTCGGCCTGCAGCTCGGCATACTTCACCCGCTCTTGGCTCCAGTCCTGATGCAGCCGGCTGATGTGATATTGGCTCATCTGGAAATACAGCAGCTCGTCACGGATACATTCCTTGATAAACACGCCCCTCGCATGCTGTTGGACGATAGATTGTTTGTCCTGCAGAGAAAGAAAAGTCCATGTTACTGGTGTGGTCATGTAGAACTAATTTATGGGCATATTTTTTCATTCCACTTTTATAACCAGGGGCAGATCGTTGGTCGGCCGGGAGTGGGGAGTGGGAAGGAAAACCAAGCTGTTAACAGGACATTTCTTTCTTACCTTGATAATCGAATCTTCAACTTTCTCCACCTCCCCAGGCTTAACAACCCCCTCAGGCCTAGCCCGCAACTCTTTCAATTTCCTCTCATTGCTTTCAATCCTCCGCTCAAGTTGTGGAATGTTGTCCTTGGCATAGCGGTCCCTCCGATCAAATAGATCGCGCATAGCCACGAGACAATCTCGCTGAGCCTTGAAGTCTTCAAGGACTCCGTCGTTCCATGCTCGAGCCTCGTCATCTAACAACCCCTGGCTGGCGATGAGGTGTTTGGCTGTGGAGTTAATGCCATTGTTCAACAGCGGCACGTCGTTGGTGTCGACAGCATATGTGTCCGATGTACAATCGGTCAGAGACTGTAGGGCTCTGGAAACCCGGAATTGATCGGCGGCAAGTCCTTGGTTACGTTTCGCAAGGCGGTCAAGTAGATTACAAAGGTTGATATAAATGTCAGCTGAACGCCTGATTCCAGAACGAACTCTTTCAAAGGTCTCATTCAAAGTCGGAGGGAGGGAGTCTTCAAGATCCGGAGGTAGTGGTTTGCCTGCAAATTCCTCCTGAACGGAAATGGTGGCTTGTTTTCGCCAGACGGACAGCTCCTAGTTTGGGCTTTAGTACCATCATAACAGCTAAATGGCTTGGGGAAAATGTCTCCAATTTCATCACATACTGTAGGAACGGTTAGGAACATCACCACCAGTTGCTCCTGGTTCAAAACAGGGTGGCGAACAAGCGAAGTTGTGAATCGTACTAAACCCTTTCGTCGCTTGTCGAGAAAGGAGTTTGAGTCCGCTGCGAGGTGAGTGCCATTGACTTGATAAAAGAATTCGTGAGCATTTTTAAAGCTTGAAGTCAAGCCTACAACGTACCTGCAACCCTCTTTGGAGGGAGAAGTGGTATCTGCCGGAAAGGATACCTTTTTTGTAGACAATCCACCAACCATACAAAATCAGAATATCTCCGGATTACAGAGCTTCCTCGCCGTGAGGATTTGACCTCGTAGTTTCGATGCTGAAAAAAAAACATGCCCTCCTTTTCCGGCAGCATGTTAATCGTGATTATTTCTTCTACACCATGCGAGCTGATCCTGCCACCCCCAATGGACCTAGATATATTATTATTAGGATTGGTGTTTCCTTGATCATCTCCGGATTGTCCGAATTCCCCCCCTAGCCCAGAGTTTCCTGTGGATCCAAAACCGGCACCGGCCGGGTTAGAAAAATTCTCCCCCCAACCAGACGCCACACTTCCCGGGGTATTTTCGCTGGGTTGTCCGGCAGATTGATCACCCTCAGTAGCGGAATCGGCTGGGGCATTATGTGTACTTGAAATTCTGTGAGCGAAACCATTCGTAGCAGAATGTGAAGACGCGACGAACCCGTTTACACCTGGGCTAGTTCCAATACCATTCTCAATTGAATGATTGTGACCGCGATGCAATGCGGGGCTTCCCCACGGATCAGAATCCCCAAATGACCCTTGCGTCATCCGACGCTGTGACGGCTGGTGGGGGAGAGGAACTGCGTGTTCGGGTGGTGCTATCGCTGTGCTGTGGCGGGACTTCAACCGATCGACATATGGTATGCTAGGTTTGGGAAGTCCTAGAATGTCATAAGAGAATCGATTAGCGTGAGTTTACGTCACCACTGCAATTTTACAGAAGATCAAAACAACATTCAACGAGTGAAAGAATGGATCCTTACTCTTTCTTCTTTCGTCAATCGTATCAAAAGTGAGATCTTCGCCCTCCTGGGCTAAACCTATCAGAGCAAGCAAAACGTTGAATTCGCCTCTCCCTAGCCCGTTCGGCAGATCGCGACCACCAGGGGCGACCATATTCAGAATTGTAGCCTGTTCCTCTGCGCTCAAACTAGAATCTCGCAGGACTTTCCTCGCCCCCATGACAGAAATGCCAGCACCAAGTTTATCCCCCGAATCCAACACTGCATCATATGCATCAATGTACCCTTCCGGAACCTCTGAGGCTGGTAATAGCATTTTGACAAGTTCGTGGCGCGCGGCCCTTTTCGGATTTGGCGAGTTCCATGCTGAGGAACCTCCTTGTGCCTCGTCGGCAAATAGGGCGGCTGATGAGGTTGCACCCAAGGCCGGCTGATCTGAAAACAAGGATGGTTTGGAGCGGGAGGTAGAAGTGGCTTTGGCCACAGGTGAATCTTCGGGAGACGTACCAAAGAGGGACATATTGCGGGTAGCAAGGGGGGAAAGGTCGAAGCTGGGTTCTTGGTGGGAGGGGGAGGTTACTTGGTTGTGATTTAAGTCCTACCCAGATCACACCGGATAATGAAGCTAGTACTCCAGAGTAGCAATATACGTCAATTGTAAATGCTCACCGCTCAGCCTGATCGTGGGTTCGAGAATGGAGAGGGCTTCAAGGACGTGCTTATCAAGCTGCCTGGTGGAGACGGAGTTAATTGCTGCGTGGTTGCGGCAGTGGAGAGGAATTTGTAGTTTGACGCTAAAGAGCCTCTAGATAAGCCACATCACGGGGTACCTTCCACAGAATCAAGAGCAATAGCTGCTCAAGCCGCTCATGTACGCTGCAATATGTGTAACTAACTAACTACTCCAGAAGCAGGGACTCATTAACTATTACAAGCATGCTTCACTCGCTATGACCTGTTATATAAGCATAAAGTATCATGCATCTACTATCCTGGAGGCCAGGTGCTATATCATAGAAGAATATACAAATAATTAAGAGTACTAATCCACTGTAAATAGTAGTTAGCAATCATTAACTAGAGTAAGCTATGATTTGAGACTAGAAGAGAGAGATATAGTGATGGAGGTGGAAGATTGGTTTATTGTAACTAGACGCCAGGGCAAGGTCAAGGCGCAGCACCGCTTAAACAGGTGTGGTCACGTGGCATTCTAGCGATAGCTCTTAAATTATATTTACAATATACAAGAATGCTTCGCTCGCCAACTAGTTATGTATGTATGTATGTACAGTACACCCTAGATCCTGGTTATAAAATTGGACCTTTACTAGTAGGTTCAAAGGAGAATTTCCCAATTACCATAATCTTCAAGTCCACAATTTTATGCTTTGAAGTCTCACACTAGTCCTATAGTCCAGGAGAAAATGTCAATAAACTTCTATTAGCAATAAGAAAGCATTAATTCATACACAGCCAAGGCGCTATCTATCCTTTCATATATGGTAGTCTCAAACATATGCAAAAAACTATATTCCTCCTTCACTAGAGCTTGCAACGTCTTGCTCGTCCATAGATTGGTTCCCGCCCTCGCTCACAGAGATCCTTGGAATCTTCCATCTAAGTGCGTCTTGCCATTCCGGACATCCCGTAGCCAGGACATTGCTAGTATTGAGTTTCCCCGTAAACCACCTATCCTTGCGTACACTTGCTTTATCACCTCCTTCAAGAGCTGCTAGGCTAGCTCTAGTCGTTCGGATCCTTTTGCTACTCTTGGAGTCATGTGGAAGGGGTCCGCTAAGGGCTAGCCGGTGTTGCTCGAGCCGTAAATCGAAAGCGACAATTGCTCGGATATACGGTGCTAGGTCTTCGGAAATTGGTGCTGTACTGCCATCAAACGAAAAGGATTGACGGCCAGATGGAGCGTTAAACGGGTCCGAATCATCGATTATCGGCTCGAAGGTGTTGCGTAGAATGGACTGGTTTAAGTATACAGGTTTATGAGAAGAGAATTTTTCCAGGGTCTGCTGGATAATGGTGTTTTCGTCGGAGGATGGTGAGGAGTCATGGAAGGAGTTGTCCAATAAAACAGTCATTGCGACACCGATTTTTGTTGCCAGACATGCGTAATCAGCCAGTAGATCCGTTTGTAGCAGTTTATACCCATCTGTGTACGTGGAGCGCTGTTTACTAGTGATTTTAGGCCAGGAAAGGTCAAAGACATCCTGTGGAAGAAGTTAGAATTATTCCTGCGGTAAGTCTTTGACAATTAACTTACATCAGTAGGGGACTCAGGAGAACCTCTGCAAATCATATCGAGGTTAGCCATCATATCAGCCTTTTGACTTTCCTGGACCAGCGCTTCAAGGCGACTCTGGCCATCATGACCCCGTAACTCGTCCCGATGCATGTTCGATTCATGCCAGTCCATAAGACCTATTTGCCATTGGCCTAAACACTCGAACATAAGCTGGCTCCTTCGTTCATAAGCATCATCATCACAGGTGAGGTCCTGGCAGACAAGCCCCATTCCATGAACATACGTGTCCGTGCTCACAATCTTAGGACGATTATCCTCATGTGTTTGGTTATTATGTCGAACGGGCAACATAGTCAACCAGTCTAGGCCTGACTTTTTACTCCCAACACCCATCTGACACCAAAAATTCAACTGCATGATGGCTGCACGAAGATCTAAACGCATTACAGTGTATAGTTCGGATATCCATTCTCGATCCAGAATATGCCCTTCATTAGCAGCAAGGAGGAGGAGGTAGTCAACTGCGAGGTCTCGTGGGGGCTGGCGAAATCGAAGAATCGCATGTGGTTTCAACTGCTCAAGGGGAACCAACCTTTCATCGTTGCATGTCAATATAACCGGCCTCTTAGACTGGCTAATGAGCGTTAGAACACCGCTCCAGAATTGTTTGTCTTCTTCAAAGAGGATGTCTACTTCCTCAAGGAGAATAAGAGACTGTTTCTGGCTCGGTTGTGCTTTCGGCAATGGTCCTCTTCTGCTAAACGCAGGCTCATCATCCATGTCCTCTCGCTTTGTCTCTGGCGTGTTCATATTCCTTCCAAAAAAGGTTTTCACGGTGCTTTGCTTTCCAGGTTCACTGTTGTGCGTGGAGAACATTGACTTGAGTGAAGGTGCGGTACGGGACTTGTCGTTGACTTGTCCAAGGAGTTGAACTAGATGGTTTTGTGTCATGTTTCCGACACGTTCGACAACGTCCCTGGCACTTCTACGACTTCCGGCATTTATTTCGAAAATTTCAAATCCAAGTTCTTTGGCTACTGCATGGACAGCCGCAGTTTTTCCACAACCTGAAGGGCCACTGATAAGTATCGAATTAGCCACTAAACGATTTTCAAACACCGATTTAGTGTCTCCGATTGGACTATCGGATCGAACGACGGTCCTTTTATTAGATATAGTAACTCCGCCAGCCAGTTCGTCCTCATCGTTAGGAGTACCGATTTCATCCATTTGGGGCGGTGCATCATCATCACTGGAAACAATGAATTCATCAAGATCCTTTGGTCTTTTTCGCCTTTTCTTCCGTTTTGCGCTCTCACCAGGAATTTTTTTCGTCTGCTTTCCATCATTTTCGGAAGCACCACTGCTTACTGTCGACACGGTGAGATTTCGCAGCCACCTTTTCAGAACCAAGGCTTCAGTACCCAGCTGCAGTACGGAATCTGCTCCATTAGGTGCATATTTCTGCGTCCAGGGCGAGTCATCGGATTCCCCCTTGTCGAAAGCAGTCGTTGATGATCGTACCGAAGAGAGAAGTTGAGCCACTGCAGGGTGCGACGTGTACGGTATTGAGGTTCGCTGACGGTGAACATTTTCGCCAATCATTTCCGTAGGCATTGGAGCCAAACCAAGTCGACTCATGACTATTCCCATGAATGTGTCACGAGTGCATATTTTTTTCTTTGGGGATCTTAATACTGCGGATCTTATATCGCTCCCGATAATATGTGAGAAGAGTTGTGATTTAACACAAAGGATATTCTCATATTCTGGTATTGAGGCAACCAAGCCTTTTGCTTTTCTCTCTTCGAAATCCACAAACGAAAAGTTGTTATCGTCATTCGGTGGAAGCCCACGTACATGGACAGCCCCCCTCGGGGGCCAAATGGGATCGGTGGGCTCTATGTTTTGGGGAAGAAGTGATCGTGCTTTCGCTGCTGTCGCATTGGAATAATTCCCCTGTTGTGACAGGTTCGAGGTTTGTTGACTATGTTGGGGATCTTGGTCCGAGAGTCGATTAGTAGCGGCTGTTCGGCCATTTTGAGCGCATGCTAGGCGGTCGGTAGCTATATCCTCACCCTGTTCACATTGCGCTTCTGTTATCTGCGCTGCGGCCTTCCCAAGGAAAAATGGATGCGTAGGCTTCGAAGATTGTTGGGGTGGATGACTAGGGAGAAGATCGCAGACAACATCCCTTGATAAAGGATACCGTTTCCGACCACCAATTATTTCATTTATTTGCTGGCCTATCGAGGAACGTGACTCTTCGTTGGCTCCATAACCCAAAGATACCAACACAGAATGTTTTTTGCTTCGTTTCTGAGAAACAGATTTCTTCTTTTTGTTCGGCCCGTCAGGATCCCGAGGTGTGCTTTTGGATCGTACTGGAGAATTCAATAATTTACCGTTTGGGTTTAGCCTTAATGTTTTGATAGGAGGATCATCGGACTTCGGGTGGATATTAACTGATGAGGATGAAGATGGCTGGTTCTGTAATTCCTCCGAAACCATAACCGCTGCGGGCAACTCGACTCCGCTTTGATTCCCGGATTGTTGTTCTACAGCATCAGCCTCGTTGCGAGCAGCAGCCTCTAGCTGTGCACCCAACGAAGGCGCCGGATTTTGCTGAACAGTATGTTGCCATAGTGGCTCCTCCATGACCTGTCCAGCAGATTCTGGAGTGTATGTTTTGCGGCGCTTTTTCCGGCTACCATTGACATCCTCGTCTCCCGTGATAGGTTGGGGCTCGTGGACATTGCTTGTGAGCGGGAGCTGTAATTGCTTGTCCCTCTTTCTGCTGCCACGAGCTGAAGGCTTTTCACAGCTCTGATTGAGGCGATCTGAACCAGATGTAGGATCTATCAATATTTTGACAGTGTCTTCCCTAACCGGCACTCTACCTTCAGGCTCCAGGGATCGTAAAAGTTTGCATTCAGACGATGGGAGGTCGGTATCTTTTGGGCCTTTGAGAAGGTTAACAGGCTATCATAAATGACACAGAATTCCACCAACCTTTCCCAAAGAACGGGTGCAAGGTCCGTTGGTCATGCTGTCCCATGACCCTTTCAAGAGTGATAGCAGCCATTCAATCCCCTCGAGAATTGTTGCATTGTCAAGAGCCGAATCCCGAATGGTAACAGGATTGAATAAAAGAGGGACTTGCTAAGATTGAGAGGGATTACAAACTCAGATAATGTGAAACTGGAGTAGGTGCACTGCAATGAGATCTATCATGTTGTCCGCGGATGCAGTTGAAAACAACCTTGGAATCCCTCCGGGTTGCTTCGTCGCGATTTCTCTGCCGCGTCTCGGCCAAATCGCGTATCCTGCCTTAGCTTCGATGCCGGATTTGACTAGCGTGGAGGACTTCCGGAAAAATATTGCCCCGATTGCCGGCAGAAAAACTGCAATATTTTTTAAAAGTGACAAACTTCATGTCTCCAGGTCTATATCCCCGTTGCGTCGGCATCAAAAGGACGGCGTTTTTCGCAATATGGAGCTACAGGCACCCTTTGTCCTTGCCCAATTGCCACGTGCTCTGGGTGCTTCAGCTGGTAAATGCCAATTAGGTGAAGTTCACGGTGTAGCGGGGCCCAAGAAAAGGAAACGACATGAGGTCGTGGCCGCTATCGACGGCGAGAGCGTGAATATTTACAACGTAAGGGCCATGTTCCTTTACTTGCCATTCATTTTGATACATCGCTAACCTATTATGAACAGGTTCAATTCCCAAAACTGGTCACCTCCTATGCAATTCCGCCGCAGTCTTCATTTTCATGTCCTCCCTGCTCAGTGCGGCAGAAGTCGACTCGGAACTCAAATACAGTTACAAGAAGGCAAACTTATTGTGCCATAGAGCAGCCGGAGAATCAAGTGCAATGTTTCCTAGATGAGTCGACTGCTAGTGCTCATAATGCGTTAAACATTTCCAACACCTCTTTCAAGCTGAAAGACTCCCGAAGTCCTATTGTTTTCCTTGGCATCATTCCCGCATCCCTAGAAGCAGAGAATCAACAGGATCCCTTCGATGTACTTGTAGTTCATAAAGATGGACGGGTTCGCAGGCTCTCACCGGATCTCAAGACTCAAAAGTGGAATACCCTTCCAACTACAGAGATTGAAAGGTCCACTACACATGAAATCCAGACTGCATTTCTTGTGGCTTTCGATGACGCACGCAAGTCGCTGTTTAAGAAGCGGCAGGATATCGTAGCGATGGTAATGGGTGATGAGATTGGAACGGAGTCGGGCAAATCCTCAGTGCTAATACTTGTTTCCCGGCCACTTCACAAAGAGAACTTGCTTCCCAGCGACTTCGACGTAAACATTTTTTCTCTACCCGCTCGCGCTGCAGAAGATGATTTCTCAACGAATCACGCAAAGCGATTGCGACACCTAATGGCTATTCGTCTACCGAACTCCGAAGAGCAACAAACGCCATTCGACCCCAAGTCTCTGCAATGGAGCTTCCACCCTAACACTAGTGGGCTCTCCTTATCTTTTAATAATGGGTTTATAAATTACAATATATCTCCATACTCACCTGAAATATCGTCTCATATGATTCTTCCCAATGAAACCTTCTCATCAATCATGCGAATATCTCCGCAATCTGTTATCTGTGTTGGCAAATCATCAATTGCAATCTATAACGCACGGTACCAAACAATCCAAGCCGACTTTTCGCTAATGGATATATCTACTGCAATCGCCGCAAAATCAGATACAGATAGAGTACCTATAGTTTTTGTCTCCTACTTTTCGAAGCTTGGAATTGCCATTGCGATACGTGGATCCGCACTTCTTGGCTTTGATCTTTCATCGTCTCATGACCGAGATGCGTCTCTAAAACAGTCTGGTGATGGGCTTTTGATCAATGCACTTGGTAAAGGAATTCGATTGCAATCAGATTCGGTACGAAAAATTGATGCAAAGCGAGTGAATCACATGCGGCCTGTGGGTCTCTCTGAACCTGACGAAGCTGCTCGGTGGGCTGAATTCAAGAAGCAGCTTGAAGCCCTAGCTGAAGCTAAGGATACCGTAAAGTTTGATAATGTTATAAAAGATGCATTCTGCAGAGCCCCAGTATCAGGCGAGGACGACAAACCTAAACATCTACCGTCATCAGCGAATTTTGTGGACCCAGACAAGGTTTCCTTCCTGCTTGGGAAGATCTTTTCTTCAAGGGTCAATGATGTTGACCCAAAGACTTCGAAGCTGGTCGTTTCTTTTATGCCGCATCAAACATTCCGTTGGCTTATAAATTCCCATAATTTGAGCCTCAACAGCATTCGGACCGCTCTTCGACAGTCGATGAACTCAAAACAGATGCCACCCATCCCAAGCGGCTCACTGGTACAAGCCCTCGTCGATTATGAGCGTTCAATCAAGTTACTGTTGCAAGTGCTACAGAACCCGATAAATCTCGACCCCCCCGAACTCGCACATGCACTGAAGATCCTCCTTGACTTCGCCCGCTTTCATCAACCCAGATCAGAAGAAGAATTACCAACAAACATCACCGAAGCTGGTCTCCCATCTAAAGAAAATAACCCTCATATAACAACCCCTGAAAACCAGAGTAAACCCACCACCACCACTCCTGAGATTGACACCACCATAACAGACGTCATCGCTGCCCTAAACCTATCCCTCACGAAATTAAACTGCCACCCCATCCACAAAGTGACCCAAGCAATCCGCTCTGTCCTCTCCAACTCCGACACAGTTTCTATAATCCACCATCTCCGCCACTCCCTGGCCACAGGGGGCTACACCTCACGGTTCATGGAACAGTCAGAGGGCCCCCTTTCTTCCGACCCCAAAATCCCCACCCTCAACCTTCCCACCATGGTCAATGTGTTAACCGCCTGTATTGACGCCATAGGGCCAAGTGGCTGGATCTCCGCCGCCGCATTCGCGGGTGCAGAGGACAGCGAAGCAAGCCTAATCGCAGACATGAAATCCGAGATCTCAGCTGTGCTGGTCGGCATCGAAGAGGCAACATATCTCAAGGGCATTGTGCGAGAATTTGTCAGATACGCTGAAACAGCCACCGCTGGTGCTGGCAGGGGCAATAGGAACAATAAGGAAAATCAGGCTGATCGAACATCCCCGACCTTACCCCGTGGCAGTCGCCTGAAGCGCAAGGAACGACACAACGGTGCTGAAATCCTTATATATGATACTGATAACGTCACTGTTGCTGAGGGGCAGCTAAACAGTGATACCCAAATGCTTCCTCTGTCTCTTAAGCGAGTGCAAGTTGCTGGCGGTGCGGGTATAGCTGGTACATCCACCACTATGGTTGGTGAAGAGGTGAGCAGGACTAAGATCCGGAAGATGACGGGTGAGGTGGTAGCGCGAACTGAGCGTGAGATCGGGTATTTGAGACGGAAGGCGGTGGGGAAGTACTCGTTCGAGAGGATTGTTGTGTAGTAGATGGCATCATCGAACTATATCTACTGCTCCCAGGAAAGGAAGGTAGTGTGTCATTCTATGGTTGGGTACGTGGGTGGGGGATCCATCGAAAGCATAGTTGGCCATTATCTATACTTGGATACTTTGGTGGTTGCTCCTGAGAATTATAGACAAATCAAATGAAAATATTTCCGTACGTGGGTATAAATACCATAATTATCTGATTCACATCACTACACTCAGTCCAGTCATGTTACATCGATGAAATCGAACAAGAAAGCAAATCACGGCTCTTCAAGAGTCAATCCTGAGAGTGAAGACAAATTCGACGTCCTAAGGTATATATAGATAGTAAATTACTTGAACTGATATGTAAAGCATATCTTTGCATTGGCAGGCCAAACTAACTGTTAATTATACATTCTGTTTCTGAAATTTGAGCATCTTCCCAACTGATCGGAGGTTCTGTATTTCATTTTCTGTATAATATTCTAGGCCTTCATCATTTTACACCTCTTAACACAAGTTAACAACGTAAGGAGTAGTTAAAATTTTCTCACAATATTTTTTAATTGCCTCCCCGACCCCCCAAAAAAATCCAAAATTGCATCGCACGATTTGTAGTATTATAGCTTGCATTCTCGAACCTGTCGTGAAAGAAGGGGTATCTGCATACAAGAAGAGATAAAAAAAAATACTTTGACGCAAAAAAAAAAGAAAAAAGAGTTCAGAAGTTCAATAGGGGAATGTAGTACGTTTTACCGAGACTTCGAGAAAATCAGATCGCAGATAGAAATGAGAATGATATATATAAGACAAAAGAAGGGAGGACAAGCGAAATGGGGAAAGTAAGCAAAAAAAAAAAAATAAAAATAAAAATAAAAAAATAAAAAATCAAGGAACCTTGTCCGGGAGGCCATGGGCAGATGATGTCAAATTAATCAAATGGCTCAAAGGTCAACGCGGTGGAAGAGATAGCAATTGCACAAGAAGGCGATCCATTGAACGAATGAGTGTTAAGACATGAAATTCCAATCCCTTATGTGGTAAAAAGGGTTTCTTGCAACACTCGTATAAAAATCACAAACAGTAACTAACTACTAGATAAATGCAAAAAACCTCAGCGGAAAAAATCATAAGAATCGACGGAAGGGGAAAAACGATTAGAATTAAAGAAATTTAAAAAAAAAAAAACATGATACATCGATATACCTAGTCAAAAAAATTCATCAGTTCATGACATTAAACACCGAGTCTTCCCGTAGACAAAACCATGCATGCATAACTTAACTGACAGCGTGTCGGGGTTCGAACCACATGGGTGGGGGCAAGATGTGAGAATAAAGTAGATCGCCAGGTAGATAACTGTCAGGAAAAAACAATTCAAGCATCGGCAATATATCGAAAGTGTTATATAATCGCGGGTGGGGGGGTACATTCAAAGCAAACGGAAATCAGGATGAGTGGCGGGAGGGGATGAAGGCAAAAAAACAAAAAAAAAAAAAACAAAAAAGACCCCACGAAAAACAGAAAATCTACCCGGCCATCACCAGTAGCGAGCATAAAGGATCCCGATGTATGAATATTAAGTGTTCGTGTAGGTATGTATGCAATGCGAAGCACGATGCTGTAAGTGAATGAAATGAGCCGCATGCTTTCCCAGCCTTTTCGATTCTTTTTTCCCCATGTTTCCCATTGTGCTTTTGTTTCCCGTATCCGAAAAAGTAACAAATGGAAAAGACCAGCCTTATTCTTGCAATAAAGTAAAAATATTTTGTCTTTGTATAGCCCCAACCGCCTATTTGTGATGAATAAGACCGAACCCTGTACCATGGCATGACAAGACGTAAATCTTCGTAATCGTTAATCCGGAACGCGGGGAGTGGGAAAAGGGGAATTTTTTTATGATGTAATAATTCGAGTACTTGCAGTGTTTCCGGAAGACCTTAAGCAGGTGGAAACACTTTCTATGGGATCCTGGATTGTAAAGTCACCCGGCCGCATGAGCAGCAACCAAGACGGCTTTGGTGCAAAACGCCAAAACTGCTCTGTAAGTATGGCGTGAATGGGTCCATACCCCAATGTGGATGACACGCACAGCTGTCTCGATCAACGACAGGAGTAGTTGTACTGGCCAAAACCCATCATCATAGATGATAAAAAATCGAGGTCGCGACGTCAACTCAATGTCCAGTATGCAAGAAGCTGGTATGTATTATGCTTTGCTGGTCCTTTCCCTGATTATCCAGCAAGAACCGAGTTTTGCGCCCTCTCTCTCATCCGGAGTCCCTGAGTCTCGAGGGCCCGAGCCATCAATTTTGTAACTGTATAATACAGGATAGAAATTTAATTAGCAAAAGAAAATGAAGAACATATCGTATTCGAATTAGTGGATATTCTCACCTGGCCAAACAGCCGCCCTGTCCAGAAGGTAAGCCGTCGAGAACAGAATCTTTGTACCAAAACCGCCATCGACCAAGCTGGGCAGACAATTAGATGGCTCGTTTCCAGATGTACCAGGATGATGCGAAACATCCTTCATTTTTACCTCAACATTGCTAAGGATTTCTTGGATCTTTTGAATCAGCTTGTAATCTTCGTCTTCCAGTAGCATTATTCCGGGAACTTGGGTCAAATCCATCGCATCCTGTCCTAAAATCCCGAGATACGGACCAATGCGTTCTTGAATTGTAGTTACCCATTCGGCCAAGATCTGGGCACAGTCAAACGCACACAATGCGCTTTGGATAGGAAGCTCCCGCGACGTGAACTCAGCATAGGTGTTTCCTAACTTATCAGACATAGATATCGAGTCAGCCGCGTAGAACGCTGCTTTTCGAAGATGACGTTCGCGTCTTGATGCTTCTATCTGCTGCTGCGAAATATTGTTCTGCATGTTATGTTCTTGATTCACGTTACCAGTGAGTGTCAAATCTGCTACGCCGTATTCACTAATGGAAGCTCGCCTGCCGCCGGCTTGATTTCCTCCCTCAAGCCGGTGGTCCTGGGAAGGATAGTCGGCTCTAGGGTCATCTGCATGTTGAATAATTTCCGCTCCTCTTGCCAGTTCGTCAGCCATGCCGTTCCAATCCCTTTGCCAGAACGCTTCCTTGGATCGACCCAAGTTAACGAATAATCTAACATAAGCAAGGTCCAAGAGAGGTATGCTATCTGCCGATAGAGGTCCCAGGCCGTACGGGTTTGGCCGCTCAAGACTATGTCTAGGGTTGGCACTCCATGCCGCCTGCCAAGCCCGAAGAGCAGGTTCAATATGGGCATGCATTGCCTCTGTCTCTTGTGGCGTCCAAGGACGGCCAATGTGTCGCTGTCGAGTTTCCCAGATATAGTTATGCAAGGCATGTATCAGTACCAAACAGCCAAACGTACTTGGTTTCACATCGCTTTGAGGGTGATCGTCGCCGGGAGCATTTGCGCTAAAATGCGTTTGTTGCGGGGAGCCCGATTGTCGTCGGTGACTAGCGGTAAGGAGCGTTGTCAGGGCCACAGAAAACGGTATTTCCCTATGATGAGCCGTTGTTCCACCTAATGATGCCCAAGCCTGAGCGGATTCTGCAGCCCAGAGTTGTTCGTCGCATGGTAAATCAAGGCGAATTTCCGAGTTCATAAGCGGCGGAGAATGGTTGTAAGCAGAAACCAAAAGGCTCGACAAAGTAAAAATAGCATAAAGTGTTCTTTTTCGCTCTTCTACTAATTTCCACCGCATCCATTCTCTATGGTCATGCCACGCTTGGGCATTTATACCATCCATATGCATATCACCCCCTCCAGGGGTATATCCAAGTTGATCAGGAGGGAGGTTTTCGGCCATTATGGGGTGGGTCAATTCCGCAGCCCGGGCTAAACTAACCAAAGCAGCGCAATGCGTATTCGCAATGTCAGCAGAGGTTTTGTCACCACTGTTATGCCCATATATGACATTTAAGAGCATTGCCTGAACTAGCCATAGTGGAGTATTGCGAACGGAATTGTCGCGAGGGGAGCTTGATCGGTTAAGTGCAGCAGATATGTCTGCCTTTCTCCGCTCGTCAAGGTATACTTGAATCATTTTTTTTGCAGATGCAAAGAGTTCCTTGGATGTCGCGGTTTCGAATTCGTACAAAGCACCAATGGCTGCCATGGAGAGAATCAAACATCCTCCCCCAGCAACAGGAGGCGATCCAGAGTTTAGTTGTCCACTAGGATTTTTTAGGCTTCCAGAGTATTCGGGAGAATCAAAATCCAAAGTGGAAATATGGAGGAAGGGCATGTGTGGATGAAAATAGGTGACATATGCTGCGATGTAACGTTGGAGATCAATTGTACTCGGAAGAGCATATGCGTTACTGTTAACAGAGTGTTGACGGGGGATTGTGCTGGGGCAGGAAAATTGGGCGTTTGTTGGCTGGGAGAATCGACGATGAGAGATACCCGAAGGCTGATGTAGATTAGCCAGTAGAGCTTGGCGAGTGGACTCGGTAATGGTTTCCGTGGACATCGACGACGTGGAATTGGGTGCAAAGTTGTTATGTCCGGTTGTTCCGGAAGAATCCCCTATATCTCCGTTTGTGACCAATGGGGGATGAAAAATATTGTTTGGTACTCCAGACAATCCAGATTGAATCCTCGTAGGTCGAGCAGAGAACGACTGGTCAGAAAAATGGTTCTGTCCAAGCAGGGACTTAGGCGACACAGTTTCGGATTGAATATCCGCGAAAGGGGACGTAAATTCTAGGTTGAACTGGTTGTTCGAAGTTTGGGAATGGACAAGCGGAGGATTGGACCATGGACCTGAGGTACTCACCGCTGCTTGGTTCGATCCGTCCAACATCACTTCACTGATTCCGCTTTGACTTCCTGTGCTCATGGCTGAAGGTGACGAACCATCAATCGCGGACTCATTCGCGTTGGCGAATGTCATTGTATTCTCAAACCCGTGCAGCCAGTCCGGGTTGAGATCATCGTCGATAATGCTCTGTGAGGGCAAGCCCGAAAATGTTTGATGGAAGGGTGATGTCGCAGTGTCACTACCAAAAGGGTGAGGCGATCCAAAATGTAATTGAGCAGGGTTAATGGTATTGTTTTCCTGGTTTAATATCATGTCCCCGAAGTTTGCCTCGTTGAAACTACCAAGAACAGGAGCGGTCCGCAGGCCATTAGTCAGGTCCATAGGAATGCCAGTATCTAGTTTTGTCAAGCCGTTGTTGATATTCTGCTGCTCGGAAGGAAGGCCCCGAAATCCGTAGGTAGGAAGACCAGGTATCGAACTTAAACTCGGGTGACTGGTGTGAGTGAGATGAGGCGGTCTTGAACTAGGTGGATTCCCAACACCGATGATCCCAAGCGACGAACGATCCAGATGGCTGATGGTATTCGCTCGCGGCCTCATATTATTGCCGGTGTTCCCATTATTAGCAATGGAATTTTTGCGGACCCGAGTTGATCCTGGTCCGGCGCCGCTGGTGCTTTCGCGTCGCGCGGTTTTAGGCCGGGATGACGGGGTGGACGTCATATGGAGCTTCTGCTGATGTCGTAGAAGGAGGTCTCTTCGTGCGAAGCATCTGGTGCACTCTGGGCATTCAAAAGGCTTTTCTTTGGTATGAGACCGCTCATGACGTTTCAAGTGCTCTAGACGGGCAAAACATCTGCCGCACGTTGTGCAAACATGAGGCCTAGGTTTATCGGTTTTTGGTGGAGGAATATCGGAATTTTCAGTTTGCTGTTTCCCACTGTCGACAGCTGTATCGGATTTTGATGGAGGCGCTGTTAAAGCAAAATTAGAAGCTATATATGCAAAGAAGTAATTACCGAGTAAACGGCTCCTTTACGTTTACCGGTGGTGGTAGACGTACTCTCACTGATCGAAACGAGCTCGTGCCCAGGTTGGGAGTCGGCGGAGGTTTGGCTCGTCATGACATCTGACAACATGGTACTCGAACTACAAATTCCTAGGACACGTTCTTCGTTTTCTCCGGTTCGTTATCCAGACTAATGAATGTAGGATGCAAAGTGACTGCTGTTCCGCGAATGGCGGGTGTCGGTTTAGAGCCGTGCTCTATCCTAATGATTTGAACGAAGGGCTCAGCGCTTAACTCCAAGCGCAAGACTGTCGTATAGCAGGAAAACCTGTGATGGGGGGCGGGGATTAGTAAACGGTATTCGTTAGGGCATTAGAAATTAACTCCGGAGAATCGTGTAAATTGATGGCATGGAACTCTCTCAGTGTTTCAAAAATGGGAGCTTTTAAATGAAGGAGGTAGTCATATCCGCATAAAAATAAAAGAATACAGCAAGCTTACCAGCAGGTACTCGAGGAGGTTTATTCAACGATTGAAAAGAGAAAGTATGGGCAGATTATGAGCGACCAGAAACGCACTGGGCACTGCTGCGAGCAAAAGTCGAAATTAATCCATCCAAACCCATCTATCGATAAGAAGAAACCCTATTTGCTCCTTGCAATTGGTGGGGCGTTGGCTGCCGGAATGGAGGAGCTTATCGTCCGTAGCTGCGACAAATTCAGAACAAAGCAGGAAGAAGGTCGAAGGAAGGGCGGTCTTGCAACACCCGTTTACACGACCAGCGTTAATGTCCCTAGTAGTTCAGCGTATCCCTCAGCCTTTTTTTCTCTCTAGTCTTTTGCACCCCTCAGCTTAGATCTAAGAATGAATGCTCTTGGTTATCATGGAGCGATAGTCTATCGTGGCAAGAGAAACAGGAAACAGCGAAGCACGTCGCAGGAACGTCGCAGGACCCAGGAAGGTGGGCGGCAACTATGTTATGGATGACGATAGTTGGACAAGATAAGGAGAAGAAGAGGGTGGATCCGTACTGATTTCCAATTGCGCCAGCGGACACATGGAGCCAGGACTGCCCGTCGCTGAAGCACCGCCGACAATTTGATCCCAAACCCGTTTCACGAAGCTTGCAGAGAAGCGGAATCCCCAAAGGGTCAGATTTACTCTTGAACAGGGGCGGCTGTGAATCCGAGCAGTTGGGGGAGAGGAGGGAGGGAGAAGAGGTGAGGTTGAGGTCGTGGTTGGTCCAACGTCAGAGCGACTCGGCAGCGGCTCCAGGCTGGGAATCGGGGAGGATTTGGGCTGCGGCTTATGGGACGGATACCCAGATTACACAATACCCCACAAAACGGTACTGCGTTATTACGGTATCTTACACTCCACTTCCGACGCCACGGCACTAAGCATGCTAAGCGCCCTCCCAACGCGGGTTCCTAGGTCCCGACAATACAGAGCAGGGCCACTAACCCTAGCGTATACGGAGTACGGTACACGCCAATACGGGCTACTCCAATTCGTCTTCCCCCTCCGTACGCTGTGCGTATTGGTTGGTCACCGCTCTGTAAGGCTGTAACATATAAATACAGAGCTCTTGGTTCCGCTGTGCTCCGTACGTAGGATGGGACGAGGTGACGGGCTCCACAGCACTTGGGAGTCTCGACAGAGGAAACCCACGGCTATCGTCTGCGTACGATGTATCCGTACCGTACAAGCAGACTGGGTGGAAAAATAACCAGGGGAAGAGGAAAGGCAGATGTTTCCCGAATCCCGGGACCGAATTATACACTTCCCACGAACCAGGACAGAGGTGCTGGGAACCAAAACCTTCCGGACGCAGGAAAGCATAATGAAGACATGGCGGCCCAGCACTGCATCTTGTATGGCCGGCGGAACCTCGGTCCTGCTCCAGATGCAACAGAAGACATCCAAACATTGGCATGTACTGAAGAGCCCGCTTTGGAGGTGGTCGCTCAATTTTTTGGCCTTGGCTTTCACTTGGGTATCTTTGGTACGAGGACTGTAAAATACCCCAGCTCTGCAGGGATATTTCGTGCCAGTGAGCTGTGTCTTGAGCTATCGTAATACACCAACACCCACCGTCGTTACCTGGTAATTTCGCGTTTTTGAAATCGCAAAGCTCCCTCCACAGCAGCAGAAACTTGCTGGCTTTGCGCGCTTGAATCCACATCAGCATATTTTTGATGAGGCGCAAGAAGTGTGTCCACGGAATTTGCACAGTACATTCTATTTTTCGTTTCACAAACTGCATAGCTTGCGTCGCTAAAGCTTGCATAGCATCATCAGAAAATGTTTGAGCATCAGCCAACCAGGAATATGACAAGGCCATGAATGCCCCACGGGCGCTCAGGCATCAACCTGAGCCATGCTCTAAGCGACGGCGCGGATTGGACAGGACAAGCTAATTCTGGGATAGTTTCACTGTGCGTGGCCGTTTTCTGCAGCGTTTCCCTCTGCGCACACAATAATAATGGCTTATCAAAACCGAGCTTACCCTGTTGATACATAACTAACAGTACACCCAACCACACAATTCGAAATCGACGACAAGTCCACAGCAAAGAGGGGGGAAAAGGGAAAAAAAACTAATCAAGGCAGTTATCGTCGTTGTTGCTGCTATTTGACGGATTCGTTGTTCCATTCATCTATTCTTTGATTTTAATATTATCTGTAAAAGGACGACAAGCAAGCCACAGCAGGGAATCAGATCCAGGAACATCCTCATCCAGTGAGCGGCGGCTGGAGGCGCAAATCCTCGTTCCAGACGCAGGGATTACAACCAAAGCGCGAGAGCCAATCACCTGTGTTGCATTCACCATTGGAGGCGCTGACCTGTATCTCGTCTGCCGCTGAGGTCTCTCCACCAATATCAACGACATTTTTCCTCTGCTGATGCATTGTCTCAGAAACCTGGGCTGTTTCAAGAAGCACAGCGGCAAAACGTGCAGTTGGAAAGAGGCTTTTACTTGTTTTTCTCTAAGCGTTATCAGCATAAAATGCGACAACGAGATACGCTGTCTGAGCAAAAAGCGGATGTGATGCCCACCGGTTCAGGTTTCACGTCCGCATTGTCTAGAAGATAGGTTGACTACTACACAGGAGAGAAATTCATTGGCAGTTAGGTCGCAGAAGCAGGGTTGACTTCATTCATCGACAGGCTGGTTCAACTCTCAAGCTGGTAGAATGCACTTCTCCAAGACGAAAGACTGCATTAGGGCATTTGCTCATCAAACCCTAACTGCCTGAGTAAAACCTGAACGTGAACCCTTTTGAGTGGGATTTATCGACCTAATTACTAGCGCATGGTATTTCCAGCCATCCTCCTCCTTCATGTCTTGTAGCCAAACTTGCTTCTGTTGTTGCAGATTTCTTGCTCTTTGGTCCGATCAACATCAAAGGGTCTTTCATGTGTACAACGACCTTTCACACACCAATAGGCAAGGAGAAGTAGGTTCGAAACCACAGTTCAGCAGGGTAATAGACTTCCACCCACATCCCAGGTTTTGATCTTTTCAATGGTCATGTGTGCCTGTGGATGGGATGGGCAGACAGTACAGTATAAGTATACGGGCAGAGTACCTACATGTGCCGTGTGTTCTGCTGCCACAGTTTGTTCTGGGAAAAATAATTTGCTATTGACAATGGCTTCCTATCACGTAAAGGAAATCTGCTTGACGAACAACATCGTCATGTATACATGCGATAGTATGATACTGTCATTAGTTACATTGGCTCTTGGCTCCTATTTGCAGAAAACTGATTCAAACCTTCATCCGTTTATTATCGGCAGCGATATGGCGATGACCAATAAGAATCATCGATGGAACTTTGAAAATATAGATACAGTACATACATATATGTAAAACCTTCACCAGTGAAAGGAAATGAAAAGCCTACGGCGACCACCTTTACAACCCCACTCTCTCCTATCAGAGCACTAAGGGAAACAATACGGGCCTTTGCTTGTTCTATCTTCAGCGTCGAAAACATTGTGCAGACGAACGGTAGAGATTACCCTGACCATCACAACACATCAATTGCAGCTGCTTACCTTGAATAGGAATAATAATAATAACAATAATGATCATAATAACTATCTCCGCTAGGAAAAAAATAGGGATTACATAATTCCATGAATAGGCAGATGGGGGAAGCTATGGACGTTGAACCCAAGTTGACACTCCAGCCCACCCTTGCAAGCAAGCGCATGAGCCATGAAACAGACTTTCCTCAACGGATGACCTCAGCCCCAGAATAGCTGATGAAGATCATCAGCTCTTGCCCAGCTTTCTCTGGAGATTCGCTGTTGGCTGAATCAGAGTAAGCTCGTATAAGGAAAAAGCTAAGGCGGGAAACCCTGATCGCCGCGGGCGGCGGATACATCAAGAATACGCATGACATGTAGTTGAAGGGGCTTGGTAAACAGTTAGTTCAGTAGCTCTCAGACGGAGATGCAAAATTTGCCAGCCAGCCAGGTTCGCATCAAAGACAGCTGTTGTTCTCGCATTTTCATGAAGGCTATCTCGATCATCTTCTACGGAGTAGAGTCCTTAACAGAATGGTTATCCCAGCACGCCTCAGACGTTTGCCCCTCTACTTAGCAGTGCTAGTCTATCATGTCCCAACAATCACGGGGTATGTCGCTTCCAGAGTAAGGTGTGTTGGTAGTGACAGCCGTATTTCATATTTACCGCTAGAAAATCGGCTGCGGAGCGTCGTGTGCTGGAGGATAGCTTTCTAGAAGGACCATACACAAAGGTCCACCGGGCGAGGATCGAGAGAATGTGTCGACCTCATCATCGCAGCGCCTATTCTGACATCAGCGTTTTCGTTGGAAACAAGCCATGTACCGCGCAGCCACCGTTCAAAAGAAAAGTAATAAAAAATAAGCCAATCCTCGAACCTTCCTCCGGCCGAGTGCCAGTTTATCACCGGGACGCTTGGACCTTAAACCCGGGTTTAGAGCTTACCACCAACCAACCATCTGACATGTTGCCTCCCAACAGTTCACAGAGATATAGTTCGGCAAGAAAAGAGTAACAAAGCACAATAATTGGGAGGACCTGATCCCCCACACAGTGCCCACATGCGTGATTCTTTCTTGCCCCAAAATGTCAAGTGGCGACTTGAAAAAAACGTGGCCCAGCCCAGTCTCTCGTTAGGCAAATGTTTCTAGCCTCCGAAACTTTCCTATGGCGAAATAGGTATTGGTTTGACAGGGTTCGCTTACAGCCTTCAGGGTCCGAATTGTAAGTTTGGCTGTGTTTATGTTCAAGTTATATTCTTGTCTGAAAGGAGGGTTTCTGGTGTTTCTGTCAGGGAGTGGTAGCGGTTTTTTCCCGCTTGAGGCCATCCTGTCTGTCTTTAATACTGTGTTTAGAAGAGGACGGGAAACGAAAGAAAGCAGAGAGCCAACATGATATTGAAGGGACAAAACATCTTCTTATCCATACCAGATAGATGATTCGCACAGTCATAACAATGTAGCAAGTAGTTGCTAATCTGTCATGTAATTTAAACAGCGTCAAACCTTTATCTTTATCGAGTTTCCAGCTCTAACTCCTCATCCTAAACCCTTTTTTCTGACGGTTGACCAAGAAGCCAAGGCCCACCTGGTTGATACGGCGGGCAAGTGGCTGGCCAAATAATTATGTCTGCGAGCGGCACTGCGGCAGGCCCGTCACTCCCGCTGCATATGCATAGTGGAAGACGGCTGGTGACAAGGTATCCTGCCACGCCTTTCTTCATCCTTGCTTTTTCTCTTTTGACTTGGGACTGGGCCGTGCGCGGCCAGGTTGAGCTCAAGGAGAGGAATGAAGGTTATTGTATCAAAGGCTGTGAAACAACTGTTATATTCCGACGGTACAGACCTCATTTCTTTTTCTCCTCCTCCTAGCCCTTTTTCAGCTTCAAAGAATACATGGATATTTTGCCTTATTTGGCGGCATTTTGCTACTACCAAAATACTTCATCTGCATTTGACAGTAATAGTAATCTGTCTGCCACTATAAGAGACAAAACTGCCACCTCCTCTATCACATACGAACATAGGGAGTGGAAAATAGGGCTTCCCGTCCGCTCAGCCGTACTCAAGCCACTCGCCGGCCTGTTAGTAGTTGGGTGGGTGACCACCAGCGAATCCGGGCTTTCGTATGTTTTTTATTTTATTTCCTTTTGTCGTTTGTGGAGACGAACAATGGCGGTGCCAGTAGTTGTGACATGGCAACAACATCCATAGATTTATATCACAATCCTTAGACGATGTGTTTTTGTTAAACTGAGCAAACAAAGGACACCCCCACATTGCTCAGAATGAGAAACAGCTTTGCATCTTCATTAATGCTAGCAACAATATTGCAATATCGGTATTCCTTTTTATCTTTTACTTGATTTATTTAATTTTCATTTATACAGTTATACTGATTGTCAAGCACTGCTTCATCAGCGTATTGCGCACTATGCTTTGCATCTGGCACATTATATTGAAGCAAGGCCAGGAACACAGTTGCATGGACCCTGCATGGCTGATCTCACTTGACCTCGCAGGTTAGATGAAGGCCCGTTTTATCCACGGACATATCTGATATGTTCAAACTGCCAGTTAACATCCACATACAACCCTCCCTCCTCGATTGTGCATGGCTCAGCACGTTCGAAGGGGCAGACTTTCCAAGCCAATGAAAACAACGGCAGCCCGCTTACGCTACACAGTTCATGAGACAACCAAGGCTGAAATAAGCATTCTGATAGTCAAGCCGTTGACGACTTGCTAAAGAGGGAGTCTTCGACAAAGTAGGAAAAGATTGGGCTCTTTTGCAAATGAATAACATGTCGATGCCAAACCTTCCCTAACGGCGCCGATCAAACCGTGGCAATAAATCCCGAAATCAAACAATGGGTTTGTGTTTGTGTACCGCCGGCGCAAGTTTTACTAAACTTTTAACTACAATCAGCTCCAAAGTTTTCGGCCTCTCTCAATTTTTGGTGGAATCGGCATCAGCAATACCATTTCCATATTTCCCCATTTCTACCATGCATGGCTCAATCAATACGCAGTGCATAAAGGTATCATCGAAAATGGGACCGGCCCACACATCTGTGGGAAGTTTGTTCCACTGTCCACATTATCTGATCATTGATCGAGATCGGGGAGGCCAGAAGAAGGCACAATTCATCAAAGATGAAGAAGAGAGAGCCTTTCCCGAAGACCACTCCAGCCACACAAAGCGGTAGCGCCCAACCAGGATCAACATGGTCCCTTTTTGATTAACGGCACCTGAGACAAACAGCCTCATCAACTTCAATTGGTGTGGGATTCGATCTCCGTCAGCGAAAACATTGAGGCCTGCTGCCGCTGCTGAAAAGTTAAATGATACGGATGCATTACTCGAGTTGGTCTTTATGGAGCAATTGCGTCATTTTTCAACACGTAATAGGAATAGTTGATAACTAGGAAAAGTTTAAGGTAATGTTCGAGAAAAGCCAGACCCAGGTTCCCGTCGTTCGGGAAAATAATGATAAAGGGATGACATCTCTCACAGGCCATGCTTATCGAGCGTGTGACCCAGCCATCCATGGTTCTGGTCTAGCAGATTTTTTGGGTCAACTAAGGTACGAAATCTTAGGTGTTTACCATAGATGCTTGTGGGCTCAGAACTCTTTGCCGAACCATGGCGGCAAGATCTCAACTTGAAACCCTGATGATGTCAAGAGATTGTGCTGGAATTTGACGGGTGATCTTTCTCCGAGATTTCCCTCTTTCGGATTTTATTTACTTTATTTTTACTATTGTTTAACCTGTTTTCCATTTCGGGCGATTTCCTGCATCCCCATCAAGCCCTCAAGGTGACTCCATTGAGATTGCATGCGCTGAACTTGACACAAAACAACGCACACGGTGCACTAACTCTTCCGTAACCTACAGTGTTGACTAACTAATGGCAAATAAGAGAGCGTGTTAAACAAGCACAGCCTTCAGCCGTATCATTATGAACGGACTACGTCTGTACCGGTCTCAGACTGGTATATTTGAAGGTGTGATGAAACCTGGGCCTCGTTGGAAGCCGATAAAATTCCTCCAGAATGTCAAGAGCCACGACAATGGCTACATGATCGAGAATGCCGGCAACACCGTAGATAAATATTTGTTAGCCATTGCAATAACTACATAAAAGCAGCACAGATCCAGGCCAGGCGAGACAGCATGCCTCATACCGAAAAGAAAAGCGAAGAAGGGCGCAGAGGAGCATCCTCTCAACATGAGTATTTTTTAGATACCTCATTCATGTGGCACACCGCTAAAACCGACAGGTGTATGCACTCCAAAGCCACATTGAAGGACTAGTCTGCAGCTTGCTAACCAGGCCACACTCTGTCTAGAATGATCTTTCGGGTGTTCTATGCATTCCTCCGGGATAGCCAAGATCTTATAGCGAGAGTGGTTTGGTTCAACACCCCATGGCTTGGTCATATACTGAACAGGACGAGCCCACGAAGGAGGGAATGCTCGTATACGATTCTCTCTCTAACAGAGGCGAGAGTGTTCGAAGCTCATTGCTTCCTGTGTGGCGAATGGTAAGTAAATCGCCAAATTGTGTGGTCCCACTTTTGCTTCGAAGCTAGCTGACAACTCAGGGAACAAGTTGTCCCTCCCCCCGCCGAACATCCTGTTCGTTGATATGATAGGTGCTGTTAGAGATGCGTTATTTGCGTAGCTGAGGGTAGCGTCCTTTTTTCCTCACCCGAGCTGCAGCGAGTTTATTTCAGGTGGGAAAAGCTCCATCATAATTATAAGCCCGCATATCGATTTGATACAGGCATTTTCCAGTAACTAAGTGCGTGTCAAACAGTTAGGTTATGCATGGAAGACAGCCCTACCGGGATAATAACAGAATGATTTATTTTCCCTTAGCAGTTCAAGTTCCTTACCATGTTCCAGAGAGCTTTGAGGTACAAAGGGCCAGAATGCCTATCTGTGGAACACCGAAGACATGCGCTTTAACTGCTGTATTATAGTAGGTATGCAAGCTCTACCCGCCCTGCATTCATCCATAACCTTAGAATTAAACATCCTCACGACGTCGCATGAGAATTCTCCTACTGTGCTCTTTTAGTTTATTTTTCCCACCACTTTCCAAAGTACAGATCTGTACATACATTGGGACTTTCTTCCCTACATGACTCGTGTGTCATGAGCCACAGCGCTATGCTTTATCGCTGTGGATCCCAAGGCTCCAATGCACATTTTGCGTATGTCCACGTATGTATGTTTGTACTGTGGTTACATGTACAGATCTGTACCGTTGAGGCATTTATGCAAGAGGTCACTTTTCTTCTCCTCTCAGCTCGTTACTGCATACAGAGGTAGATAGACAAAATTACAAACAACAGGGTTTGTTCCCTTACATGTTCCCCGTAGTTCGTGATGGATATACTCTCAATTTCCCAAACATGCAAGCGAGGAAATCCGTAGTTGCTAAAAGAATAGTAAGCTTGATGCGACAGTGCTACCCTTGTCCAAGCTTTGAGTTATTCGAGTTTCATTAACCCACCCCCCGCCTTCGCTTGGTCTGTTTGCTAGTGTCCATTATTTTGCCAGGATACCTGCATAACCCATTCGGCGTTGGTTCCCTTTTCAGGATGGAGCCTTGGAATGTCCCCAAGGTCTCGGTCGGGTGTAATCTTATCTAGTTTCCGATCTTAGCCAGTCTGTTTTCTGACATGATGGAGGAAGAATCTCATTTGATCCCCAGAACCTCCTAGCGAAACCCAACTTCTCCCAGGTCAGAAATTTATATGCTGGACTGGCCATAACACATTCATTAAAAGGAGCAGCCCTTAAGGGCTTGCTGCGTCTGGCCTCTTGGGAGGCTATCTTCTCAAGAGCTATTCTATTCATTGTTTTGATTTATATGGAGGATCACTCATCAACGATCTCGATCTCGATATTCGTTTTGGAGGGCTTTTCAATCTCCAACCTTTTATGGATTCAAGAATTCAAAGCCAAAATCTCTGTTCATATTATATTATACTTTGTTTTAATTCATGCATATATTTTCCGCTATCTGTCGTCTGGGATTTGATCCAACAAGGCAGACTACAATATTTCCCGACCTTCTGAAGCATGCTTCTCTTTCCCCTTGAAAAGGAGAAAGAAGATAAAATCACAGATGGGAACAATTAACAACGTCATATTCACAAAATCTAAATTCTGGAAAGTCTACGCTGATGACAGGAGTCACTTTTTGACTACATGGGGATGACCCATTACCACGAGCAGAATCACCATGTTAGCAGCAGGTGAACTGTCTGTTTCGCAGCAGTAGCTGGTATTCGAGTTAGACCCTCCCCCACTCCCCCTTCCTCAAATCTCCGAAAGCAGCAGCTACGAGATAGAAATCACACAATCGTTTGCAAAATCAAATGCCCCTCTTCATTCAGTCGAGGATGATCCAGCGTTTCCTCCTTGTCCAGGCGCCTTCTTGTCTTCTTTATCGCTTTTTCGGCTACGTCTAATTTCGCCGAATGTTGGGGGTGGTCCCACGCCGCCTATCATGTACCAGAGAAGCTTAGTGGGACGCTCGTTGTCGTCAGGATGGCGATTTGGGGCCATGCGGTTCACTACGGAGCTCGCTACGCAGCCGCCGCCACGGAGGTGGAGCACTGGCTCTGGTCTCTTCGCTGGCGCAGAGGCCAATAAGTTGCCTTTGCCGGTTTCCTGCTTCTTAGAGCCTTTTGAGATATTCTCAGAAAAGGGAGACTTAGCATCTTTGTCTAGTAGGACTTTGTTTTTGTCAGCCTCCTTTTCGGCCCGGTGTGGGGTGGTGGCCTTGGTCAAATCGCGATACTGGTTGTTCATGCCATTATTATCTGCCAACTTGGAGTGCTGATCCATTATGTCTAAGTTGTTTTCGGATGTCGAGGATTCTCTCTGAGTTTTCACCATCAACATTTGGGTAATGTATCTTGTTGCTCTGGCTTCAAATAGAAAACTCACCTTTTTCAGGGATTGGGTGCTGTTCAGGATCACTTTTGTGACAATAACCTTTGTCAGTGAAGCGGTAGGTATGAGACTGATGCGCTCTCTTCTCCTAAACAGAGATATGCATGCCTTATGGCGCCGAACAATTTCTTGATGGTAGTCCTCTTTGATATTGACAACTGACCTTTCGATATTCCTTCGCCCCTCCTTTTTGAATCGGTATATCCCTTTGGAGGATTGAAGCTAACCACTATCTTTTCCCAAAATCCAAACGTCTCTTGGTGTTGTATTCAGGGTTGAGCGGAGGGTTTACTAGATATGAAAGATATATGGGTCTCTTTTCCTTGTTATGTGTTCGATGGTTTCACGATCAACTAAGAATTTCACGAAAAATATTTTACTAGAGTCAAGACTTGGTCCACGGGCATCGATCAATTTATAGTTGCCCTGTCCATTCCCTTTCTTTTGCGCGGCGGAAGATTCCTGCATTCTTTGCTACGTTTGATTGCCCGTCCATAACCTCTTCAATGATCCAGGGAGAGAACTCGGAAAAAGGCTGTTGAACGTTCAGTGATGATTTTTAATATGTAAATCACCCTTAAGGTATGTGCCAACGTAGGGGGTGAAGAACATGAGCAAACGCATGGTTTATGTATAACTATTCTTCGAGATTTCCCGTTTGATGGGGAATAGCCGAATCTTTCTCCTGGCGATGTCAACGAAAGGGAACAGCCGCCGGCACCCTAAGCCGATACATTAAGCCGCTCGTAAAAATTACTCTATTGCCTCTACGGAATATGATGCTAGGTAGGAATAGCAGTCGCGGTCTTCCTTAAGTAGTTTTGGCCTATGCTCTTCTATCCGCTTGGCATGAGGAGTATTCCATTTCAAGGATTAGGGCCGCGGTAGATGTCAAGGTATATAAACATTTAATATTTGAGTTTCCATCATTCATTCATTCATTCATTCATTGGCTTATTTATTTACTCCCGCGATAAGAAATTTACAGGAGTAAACACAATAGGGAATAATTTATGACCATTAATATACGCGATTTTTATTGTGCCTAGCTCCGTACCGTATATACCCAGCCCCTTCCAAAGCCTAATAATCATTTAAACACTGATGGTTTTAAACACTCTGTTTCCAAGAAGATTCGTTAGCATCATATAGTGAACAAGTGTGAGTATGCTTGAAAAATAATAAACGGAGTGGACTGGAAAACCTTGAAACACTTACCCAAATCCACCACTTCCAGTGGCCATAATAGTCCCGGGCATTTGCGCCTGCCAATGCAGCTCCTTCACTGACTCCATATAATGTACAAAGAGAAGCTGAGGCGGCACATCAGCAAACCCAGCATCGCGGCTCTCTTCATCGTCGAGCTCCACAGCTAGATCCCACAGTGTCAGCGTATTATCCGCACACGCAACAGCAATAACACTGTCATCTGTCGGATGCCATTCTATGCTTGTGACTGGCTCTTTGTGGAAGTCAAAAGAGGCAACAGGCTTCGGTTTAAGCAGCGAAGCACCGCCGGATGTATTAGGTTTCCAGTGTCGCAGGTCCCACACCCCCCACTGGCCGTCGTCTGCTCCCGTGGCCAGGAGATGGAACGTCTGCCGTGACCAGCTCATCACATTCACGTCCGTATTGGATATCTTGACATCTACTGCTGCTTTTCGCGACTTGGATCGCACGTCCCATACCTTGACGGTTCCGTCGCTGCTTGCGGATGCGAAAACATTGCGTTCGTTTGGAGACCATTGCAGTTCTTCGACAGAGGAAGTATGCCCGACGAATGGACGTGTGTCTGTCACCCAGCCGCCTCCCTCAGTACGAGTAGTGGAGTATATTAACCCGTCGTTATCGCCAGTCAGGAGTTTGCCCAAGGGGTGCAGAGGTGACCAGTCTACGGCATATCCCTCCGATTTGTGCATTCGCAGAGTAGACAGAGGTTTCGAGGCAGAAGGAGGGAGGATTGAGCCAGGGTTATCAAATGTGGAAAGAAAGGGGGTGACGTCGTGGATCACAACCTGAGAATTTTCAAGCATGGATGCAGTGATGGTCTGAGGTAGTTTGGTGTAGTCTCCGGAGGAAGACGGTGTCTGATGAGTGCGGATTCTGTTTGTTGTACAGTTCAGGGGAATAGATTTTGATTCGAGGATGGGCTCTGAAGATTCGTCGTCGGACTCGTCATCGCTCCCCGAGTCGTTATCCCGCTCCATCTTGCTAAGCCCACTCAATTTGAGAACCATCAATTCGTTGTCCTTCAAACGAGATCTATCCGCTTGCGTTCCAGCTACAGCATATACCGTGGCCGGATATGTTTTCCGCTTGTCGCCCAGTCCATCTTTTACTATATCGAATGACAGGCACGGCCACGGTGTGCTGAGTGTGTGGAGCATTTCATAAGTAGAAGGGTCTGGAGATAATGTCTCCCCGGGTGCTAGTTTTGTTCGACCTGGTATAAAAGTCTGCTTATCGACATCCATGGCATCTATTTTAATTTACTCATCAGTATATATTTTGGATCCGTTGGGAATTAATTGCGACGAAACGGATTTGCCCACCGCAATGTCGTTTTTATTCTTTTTCACTTCATGGGCAGCCACATACCCCTTTGCTCCTCTGCCTCCCTTTCTGCATCTGGACGCCCGTCAACCCCAGCCTCGAGGATCTCATCTTCGCTCTCGAACTCATCCTCAAACTCGTCTTCGAATTCCCCCACTTCATCAGGCGGGGCATCAGCAACGGGACGTTCGCCAGCTTTCAAGGGTGCGGACGGATCCTCTATCACATCCACGCCTCGTTTCGACATTGTGAGTACGTTTACGAATTGAAATTAAATATATGTTTGGTAAAATGCCGTTCTTGATGCGAAGTGTTGGCGTGCTAAAGCCATCGCAAGTTCACATGAAAAAAACTCAAATATTTGTCGATTGGATTTTGTGAGGAAACTTTTTTTATGAGGGGGCCGAACGCTAGTCCGTTCTTGGAACAAATTGCCTGATCCCAAACCCCTACAACCGATCTCAAGCCATTGTTGACGACGTTCAGGTTGCGCTGATGGCTTGTTGCAAGGGAGCACGTTGGTAGAAATTTCCAACAGCGACTTCTTCTAGATCTACTTCTCGGCTTTCGGTCGTTTTCATAACTTATCGCGTTTATATTAACCCGCTGTTTCAACGCGCCACGAGCTGGGTCCCAAGCTTCCAATCCGAACAACCGCCTCCAACAGGTTAGGTATATAATAAACATTGTCCAGCAACCGCCGGAACTTTCATTTAAGGGGAAGTCCCAAAAACTTTCACGGCCATTTCATGGAGACCTAAATTGGCGGAATTTTTAAGCCGTGATCCATGACGATATTTGACGTCCTTTGAAGTTTTAGTCCGCTTATTTATTCATTCCATCCCTGCCTCATTCACCATTTACGCTCCTTGAGACTGATTTGGCCGATACTGGTATTTGGCACTAACGTTGGGAAGAGATGGAAAACCCACCAATGGAGACGGATAAATTGCCTGTGCTGCAGCAAACAGTTCCTATCGAAGGGGAACCAAATCAGGTTGAGTCTCAGGATCCTGTTGCCGATCAGATTCCTGCGCAGCCCTCCCCGCAGATTCATGACCAACCTCCTGAACAAACACGCCACACAGAGCAGGACATGCCAGCAGCCGTAGCAGAACAAGTTTCCAGCTCAACCTCGTACAATAACAATGGTTACAGCAATGGCCATCAAGCGGACGGCCACTCCCCACACTCTATCGACTACCCCACTTCCAGCCAATCCTTCGTACCGCAAGATATTGAATCGTCTCCTCGGCATCATTCCCCAACCATGTCCTTTCAGCAACCCTCCCAATTTAGCCAATCCGCCCAGGCAAGTTCGCGACCTAGCTCGCGAATGTCGGGTGGAGGCGACAGATACGGATACACGCAGCCTTACCAGGACCAAAGTCGGGAACAGCGACAGTCCCAGCCGCAGCCGCAGCCGCAACAGCAGCAGCAACAGCAACAGCAACAACAGCCTGCTCCCAGCAAGAATAGCGTCGTAATAAAGGTTGGAATGGTGGGAGATGCCCAGATAGGGAAAACCAGCCTAATGGTTAAATATGTGGAGGGAAGTTGGGACGAAGACTACATCCAAACACTTGGTAAGAAAATAATACAATAATACAATTTTTGGGAGGGTGTATGGTATTTGCTAGTCAACGATGTCGGTTACTGATGTTGTGGTCCGTTGGCACAATAGGGGTCAATTTTATGGAGAAGACCATTTCAATTCGGAATACAGAAATTACGTTTTCTATCTGGGACTTGGGCGGACAGCGTGAATTTGTCAACATGTTGCCTCTGGTGTGCAACGATGCAGTTGCTATATTATTCATGTTCGACCTGACCCGAAAAAGTACCCTGAATTCCATCAAGGAATGGTACCGACAGGGCCGCGGGTTCAATAAGACTGCCATCCCATTCCTTATTGGCACAAAGTATGACCATTTCGTTAACTTCCCGCGAGAGGATCAGGAGGAAATATCAATCCAGGTCAGTGATGGGATTTTCATATTATGTTGGTTATTGTTATCTTCAAGGCTGACAGATAAGGCACACAGGCTAAACGCTTTGCCAAGGCTATGCGAGCCAGTTTGATATTCAGCAGCACGAGCCACAGCATAAATGTCCAGAAGGTAGTGCACTGCACAACCCGCTTCCCCATTTTGTTTGTCGAGTATCTATCATAACTAAAACTTGTGCGCTAGATCTTCAAAATCGTTCTGAGCAAGGCATTCGACCTTAAATGCACTATTCCCGAAATCGAGAATATCGGAGAGCCGTTGTTGCTCTATCAATCTGTCAACTAAGTGGAGGCGCTTGAGCCTGCGGAACGGGTAAGATGACAAAAAAAATTTTGTGTGACGAGAAGAGAATTTTGTACGCTGGATGAAGCCATGGTTTGTTACGATTATTTAAATCTCGGTTTTTAGCCCTCCTACTCGCAAGTGGTGTGATAGGTGGAATGAGGAGCTGGAGGGTTAAGGAGGCAGAGAGGACATTCGATGGCCCTCACGATTTTCTCCTTGCAATGAGTAGATGTTGCCGGAAGCAAATGTTTGCTTTTGTTTTTGTTCTGGTTTGGTTTGGTTTTTTTTTTTTTTTGGTGCCTGCAAGCAAGGGATTCCTTGTTCCGGGCTTCCTTCATATCTGTTTTTCCTTTTGGCATTGGGATGCGTTCGAGGAATTTGATCTGTTTTGATTGTATTCCCCTCTTCCTATTCCTGATTTCTTTCTTTCCTTACTCTCTTCTCACCTTCGCTTTAATTCCTAGCTGTATTCTGCGATTTCTGTTTCTGGCTTCGGCCATATTCGGCGGCCCGTACACGTCGGTCTCCTCTACCTCTAGAGTTTCTTTCCCTTTTGTTATTTTTATCCATATTTATCGTAATTTCCTTTTCCCTTCTCTTTACCTCTCTTTTTCCTTGTGTCAATTTTCTCTCATTTTCTTTCTGTTTTTTTTTTTCTTTCCTTTTTTCGTTTGCTTTCAGCAACCTCCCTCTGCGAAGTCGAGAAGGAAATTATATATCGGCATCAAAGAAACCGAAGAAAAGAAAATGAAACGGCGCTGGCGGAGCAGTATTAGGCATAGCAACACTCATCTTTTCCCAGCGTTGGAACATACCTTCCGTCCCCATTTCGGCTCTCTTGTACACGTACAACCCATTTTTGAGCCCCAATGAAATGAGTAATCACCACCCAGGTTATGTAGTTATTTTTAAATCGGTAGCCCATTCACGATCTACATAGAATCCGTTGAATAGAAATGGGAGGTTAACCCCGAAACGAGGAGCTAATGAAACCGAATGCAACCTACTCCGTAGTCCATGTGCCAGAACCAGCTGTTGACTCCATCCCGCTACTTGAACCACGGATGAAGCGCTTGTTTCGGAATTAAGGCTGCATGCAGGGCTATGGCTGGGACTGACTTGGCGGGCCTATGTAAGCGTCGATTCTCGTGTTGCTGGTGCATATCAACGGGGAGGCTATGGTCTAATGATTTATTTCGAATATTAGTTTACTTTGCTTGCGAATTGTTGCTGCACTGTACATGTGCATGAACATAAGTAAAGGTTGGAATCAGGGGATGGGATTTGTCAACCTTTCTGTTTCCCTGGCTGTAGCTCGCAAGGAGTGGAGTGGAACCATCGAACAATATGCAGGTGAAACCATCTCTCGTTTTCGCCTTGCGTTTCTCTCCGGCTTCCATGGTGCTACTGCGGACACTGTTTCATGGTTAGCGCTCTTTTCGGCCGGGGGCGATTCCATCTAGAACAAGCCAAAAATGGCCCCAGAAATAAGCTTGCCAACTGAGCCGCATGGGCTGAGTGTGCTGCGGATGTCTGACTGTTGCTCCAGAACCCCTGTGGGGCATCGGCGGATTATGTGCTTTATTTGCTGCTCGTCTTCTCCCGACTCCTTAGGATTCTTATTCTTGTTTTTGTCGATGCTTTTCTGTGGCGATCCGTGGATGGCCTCGGGCATGCGCACGGGGTGAGACGATCCATTCCGTCCTCTGTCGCCTCCAGCTTCTCTGCCGTTCCCAAACCCCGTTTCATTCAGGGCCAACAACCCTTTCGTTTCTCTATCGTTAAGCCATCTTTTGTTCCGATGCTCATCGGAGCCGGCAATCTGGCATCTGGTCTCTAAACTTGATAATAGATCCTTTCCTGCCATTTCTCGTTGTTGTGGTGCGTTCCTGCTGCCCTTTCCCATCAGGTGCTGGGGCATCAGTATATCTCAACCACCATGGCGACAATTCAGGAGCGGATTGCGGCCTTGAACCAGGCGCATGTTGGACGAGGACCAGTTCCTTCTCCTCCTCACGAAATTAGGCCAGATTTACCTGGCTCAAGACCTTCGATGTCCGGTAGATACGTCGCGCCAGCAAATGAGTCGCGTGCCCCTCCCGTCCCAGTCAGAGACCAGGAAATACTCCCACCACCATCCATTACAAGGACGGGTCAGAAGTCACCTACCACGACAACTAAGCCAAGGAAACCGCCGCCTCCTCTCCCTACGAGAAAAGTTACGGGGGAACCATCACCTGCGCTACCCCCGCGCAAATCGGCCGATACACACACCCGCAGAAACTCAGGAGATTCTTCGTTGTCCGCCGCCTCTATATCGACAAGGGCAACGACAAGTTCCTCAGGAAATGGCAAGTCGCCTTCTATTAGGTCCACATCAACTGAAAGTTCAACAACTCGCAAGCTTGCCCCAGCATGGGGGGAAACTGCACTTCCCCCATTGCCTCCCAAGAGAAATACGAATACAGATGGGAACCCGACGCTGAAATCTCGATCGTCTTTGGGGGTGCTTGATAGCAGCTGCAAGACATCCTCCTCATCTCTCTCGTCTCTGACACCAAAATTGCCGCTTCGATCGCATTCATCCAATACCAACGATCTACCCGCAATCCCACAGCGGAAATTTGCAATTAAGGATTTGGATGCCCCGCCGCAATTACCCCAGCGCAAACTTCCGCCACCTGCCCCGTCATTCAAAGCTATTGAAAAGATAAGGGAATCCTCCTTCGCTACTCTTAAAAATGCTTCAATACATCATGGGCTAGTTCCGAATGGTGATACACATGGACAAAAAGCCAGTGGCTCACCGCCTCCAATTCCTCTGGGTTCTCGCCCTGATTTGTCGAAAATACAGGCAACTAAACCACGAATGCCTTCTTGCTCCTCACCCCCTAGCACTGGCTCAACAACAGTTTGTATGATATGTCGTGACTTCTCTGGACCAGATTCGCATGCCGCACGATTTCCAAGACAATCTCTTCCTACACAAGATCTCTCCTGGTTGGCCAACCAACTTACCGCTCCCTTCTCATCTCTCACCGACAAAGCTCGTGCAATATTCACTTGGTTACACCATAATATCGATTATAATGTCGACGCATTCTTTAACAATAAGTTGAAATCTTCAACGCCAGAAAGCACATTAACCACTGGGCTAGCTGTTTGCGAAGGGTATGCTGGCCTCTTCGAACGGTTGGCAACGCTTGCTGGATTAGAGGCGCGAGTAATTACAGGTCATGGCAAAGGCTACGGCTACACTCCACTCGCCCCAGGTTCGCCGAAACCTCCATACGATGGAAACCATGCGTGGAACGTCGTGCGGATTGACAATGGACAGTGGAAGCTTATCGACAGCTGTTGGGGTGCCGGGAACGTCAGCGGCAAAGGCCAGCCGTACAACCGGGAATTCACACCAGAATATTTCACCATGTCCAACGATGAATTCGGCAACAAACATTTCCCAGCGAACCCTGGAGATTTCTACCGAGATGATGGCCGTCCAAGTATATCCTGGGAGGAATACATCAGCATCAACCCCTCTTGTCCAAATGGCGTCGAACCTCCTATCTTATACACCGGTATAAAGCAAGAGCATGGAATTGGCGAGAGGTCGCTTCAGCCACGGTCGAGAAAGATCGCCGTCCACCAGCCAGGCCCAATACGTTTCCAATTCGGCCTCATCTGCGAACACTGGACGCTTGCACGCAGCAACATCCGCGCGCCGTGTCTTTTCGTTTTATTCGCTAATGGTGTCGACGGGGGCGGGAAAGAGTACATACCCTTCCACTATGTCCGTGGATCTGACCCAGGTGGTGGTGGTGACCATTGGTACGTCGATGTTCCTGACCCTCGTGTCTTGGGTGCGCCTGGACAGAAACTACACATCTACAGCGTAACGAGCTTTGGGGATCTAAAGGATACGCGAGGCCTTAGTAGAGAGGAGTTTCTTCGTGGTGTAGGTAGGAAGGCAATGGGATTTGGGGGTATTGCGGAGTGGGAGCTTGTATGATCATGCCGGATATTTTTACTATTCTTGTTTCATTTCTTTCATTCAGGAATCTGGTTTTCTCGGTTTTTATTCCATCTCCCTGGCCGCGATGCGACACATTAAATATTTATTTTTCACCAGTTTCTAATATACCTTTCCGCGTTCCCATTCTGTCATTATGCGGCATTTTTCTCTTTCTGTTTTCTTTCGTTTTGCCCTTTCCCTTACCTTCATGAAAGACTGTTGAGGAGAATGAGTAATACAATCTTACGTGGCACTTTTAATTCTAACAGGCCCTAGACCGCTACACTCTTCTCCCAATATCAATACTATCTATCTTAATACACAGAAATTCCCTATGGTTTCTGAGCTTTCGCCCAGTCAAGAACACCAATAGAGATGCTTCTTGCGTGTACGATCAGAGTAACAAAACTGATGACTACTTATACTTTTTCTTTTCTTTCTTTCTTTCTTTTCTTTTTTAGTTGAAACACCCTTACATATTTATCGGCCTGGTTTGGGTTTGTCTGTATTCAAAAGCCTGACTTTGCTTTGACATCCTCTTCTTTATAGACGAAATTTTTGGACATACATCACATCTCTTCTCGTATTCTCGTCACTAGGTTTAATTCTCCCTCGACATGGCGCATGACTTCTTGCTGTTGCTGCTGCTACTCCTACTACTCCACTCGTTAAGTTATGCGTACCCCATAATGGTACAAGCGCATAGTTGGCGAAATATTTAGCACTACCATTCAAGCATTCCAAGCATTTCCGAAACAATAGTCTATGGTTGCAGGAAAGAGGCCCAGGGCCGTTTCCAATGCCACTTTTTCCCACCTGGTAGCAGTGACACAAACGAGAGTCGACGACGACGAGGGGAACGGAGACTCATCCGCCCCTGTCCTGCGGAAGAAGATTCAAATCGAACATTTGAGTCTTGCATCCGTCAGATACGTGTTCGGGCCGCTGGGTAACGCCTCCATCGTGCCAGGCAATCGCCCGATGTGGTTCTAGTGCAGATGCAGCAGATGCAAGGAGATCACGGAATTGGTGCTCGTTGCGGGGGTCTATGCTCGTTTCCGCAAAGCTTTGGAACACATCTCCCCTCCTCCCTCCCCCAGCGCTAAAAGCGAGGTGAGCGTATCCTTTTTTCCGCCGCGGGGATTATGTGGTTCCGCGCAACCTTGGACAGGTCTAGGTCGAAGATCAGTCTTGTTCCTGTGGCGCGATGTGTGAGCAGCTGGGACATGGAAGGGCAGGTTAGCGTCTCATCCGGTCCTTGGACGACTTCTTCGACGTCTAGATGGATATATGACGTTTAAGTTTCCATAACATGATGGGAGGGGCGCATCGATGCTGCAGGATTCGGATACGGGTTTTCGATACCACATTGCGGGAGAGATCCCACAACAGATTTTTCTTTTCTAAGCGGAGCAGGATGAGCCGGAACAACCACACCCTACTCTCCACTCAAAATTCTTGGACGATGAAGATTTTCCGCAGTGGAATAATCCTGCAATTGACCCTCGTGGTCGCAAATGGGAAGGGAACTACCCGATTTCACAGGTGACTTGACATCCCTGGCTCTTTTTCTGGATATGGTTGAAAGTGGTCTCAGCGTCAATGAGGAAAACACATGAAAATCAGCGCCCATGATAGTATATACGTTTCAGCGTCACATACCCCAAGATGCTAACGACGACAGATAGTCCATGAAAGCCTTGTATCGTCATGATAATCCGGTGGGCCATCCGATGCAAGCGGACGCATTTTCTGAAAAGTATCCTCTCACGTTGACCGATTTACTGACAGGACAAATCTTTTTCATCTTCTGACACTTCAGTGATGTTAACGACATGGATGATATGAGGAGGCATATTGTTAGATATGGAGATAGAATAGGAATGGCAGTGGGAAATATAATACAGAGACAGCTAGAGGCGACGAAGTCTATGCCCCACTACATACTCTTCAATATCCTCGATCAGAAAGCTAAGGCCAAAAAAAAAAAAAAAGAGATAGGGCCTAGTCAGCAATGGATATGGAATACGGCAGGGGATAATAAAAACCCTTCAGTACACCTGCATTGTACACAGTAGTCCAAAAGGCATATCGCCCTCAATTACCCCGGGAAAAGAAATTTGGGCTGCGGATGTAAAGTAGAGCCTAGCCAGCGATTAGCTATACAGTTGCGAGGTCATCCTGGAATTGTATGTGTTTTTGTGCCAACCTCTGATTTCCCCTCCCACCTTCTTTCACCGAGACTTCCTCCGAGAACAATTCCTCTAAGCACAGTTCAAACTTGTCGCTTGTGGCACGTTACATAAAGGCATACCCCTCGCCGCCGGGTCTATTTTTACCAAAAGTTTCCCCTTGTGCTACCCTTTAGATAGTTGCGCAGCTCTGGCGCAGCTTGGCTCAGTTGTTCCCCATCGGTTGGAGGCCGAGGAGCTGAGAAGAAAGATTTTCTACCACTGGAGAAGCGAGGGAGAAGGTAGGAGCGAATACCTAGAGTGATTGTAGTAATGACACCGATTAGGGATGCTTGTGAAAACCCCTCGCTTTTAGCCCCTAACTTCTGGGGTGAGCGGGGGAAAATTAAATGGGTTGAAAAAAGGAGATCAGATCCTTCCCCTGAGCGTCCAGGCTGCCGAAATTGAACGGCAGTCCAACTATATGGACCTTCCGAACCCCCGACATGCGGATATTCCGAAAAATACTTCATTTTGCGTATGAGATCAACCCTTAAGGTACCCCAGCAGCAGCCATCTCGGCGAAAGAGCGGAAGAGCGGAATAGCAAGTCCGCCCAGCATTCAAATTTAACCCTTGTTCAAAATTCTTCACATCTGGACAAGGGACAGCAGATGTACTCCGTTAGGTTGGCGCATTGAGCAAAGAGCCAACGATGGCGTAGACTAAGAAGAATGAAAGACATGGAATCGTGTTGGCTTGGGAATGGATTGATCAAAAGGTTAGACTTATTGCTGTATGGTCAGCTTTCTTCGGCATCTTTATCCCTAATAATGGCAAGCTTCTTTATGACTTGGACGGAGTCAACCTAGGGGCAACCCTACTAGGTTGGGCCCGGGGTGTACTCCTTCGTTCAAGCTCACCCAAGCTATGCAGCATCAGTTGTCAGCTAATTCGGCTTCCAGGGTTCAATCAGAGGCTGGGTAAAACTGACATGTGAAAAGTGATTGTATGCACCGTACATAGGACATGCTGCCTACCATGTTTCATTTCCCTTTCCTGATTTGTCGTCCTTTTGCATGTGCACCGCAGGTTTTGAACGGCGCCACGAGGATAAGGGCACGATATCGGGTTAAATTTCCAGCTTTGGAGATCTCGGTGGGATGCTGGCTCGTAGCGTCATTGAAAATAATTATCCCAATCAAAGTGGATGCCTTTGTAGTATTTATCAATTATTTACTTTTCTGGCAGCTCCGTGGGATCTGACATATCTGGAATTTTGAGTCGAGTCACGGATCACGGTTGAAAACAGTGACGGAGGAGGACTTGTGGACGATGATGGAGAAGGGCAGTTTACCCCGTTCTAAGTTATGGCCCCGCAAATTTGACGAAGACATCTTTTTAAAGCATTGTAACATGAAGCAAATACTGCTATGTGGAAGTCACTTCTGCATATTAGAAAGTGCGGGGCTATATTATACCCTTGTGAAATCTCTGGAGTATCCTCGTAGATATCTAAGATATCTTAAAGATTCAAGGTGGATATCCTGGAAGTTTTCAACATTGGTTTCGAACAAGAAAACTAGCAATTCTCACACATCACCCGAATGTATAATTTGCCTCAGGAATTCCTTGGAATGTAGAGGGAAGAGTTAAGTTCGACGTGTTTCATGAGAAGCAAGTCATCGAAATTCACTTCGCTGGTCGAAGGATCCGTTTCTCGAGCCCTTCGGGAGAATCACACTGACGATCACAAACAAAACCTACTTCGCACTAGACGCTTTCTTGGGGTACCAGTACGGCCGGGCGCGCCGTGGCCAAAATGAACAGGATGAGCATACCCCCACTCGCAGTGAAAGTAAACATGGTAAGAGTTGGCTGCATAACAATAACGGCCCCTGTCAACGCCACTTCTGTCATAATAATCATCATTCTTGATTTGTAACTACCCGTTCCCCGCATCGTCAAGTGACTTTTGTACTGGGATAAGCGCTAGAAGCTCGAAGACAAGGTGGGGAAACTGACAAATTTTGTGGACGAGATACCAATGCCGGTTCTGGCGAGCACTGGCGTGGGTGACAGGCCAAAAGATCTGTTGAAGTATGAATATGGACTCAGCGCCTCTAATACTACTGGGGAGGTGAAATAAAAGTCTAGTGTCGGTATGCAGATATCGCCATTGACTTCCGTTATTTCCACGTTTATTCGGCTCTTTCGTCCTCTTTTATTCGCATTGGATTGTTTGTCTTAAAGAATGCGGGATCCCTGTTTTCAATGGTTCTTTCCTTCCCGCCGTGTAACGGAATGATATTCCATCCACTTCTTAAGCTGCCGCAAGACAGGGAATCGGATCCCGACAGGCTCCAAATGTCAACGGGAATTTTTCGAGTCCATGATAGGACAGTGAGTCCACTTCTGGCAAGTGATTCCCTGCGGGAACTGTCAATGCTAGTCATTTTGGCTAATGCGGAGCTTTCGGCGAAACATCCCAAGTGAACCCTGCAAGATGGTCAGCTCGATATTTTGTATATGAAGGACTGGAACGGCTCTGGTAGCTAGCTTTGGCAAAGCGACTTTGTCGCATGACCAGGCTTTCCTTTGACGTCCTCGCGAACCTGGCAATTGCACAGGGTTAGCCAGTTCGCCCAAGGGATTGGGTCAAGCACTGCCTGGATGCAGATTAGTCTTTTGATTTTTTTACCTGAAGGTGGTGACTAGCTCCGTCCTTGGCTCCCTGGCCCAATGCTTGGGCTTTTAGAGGCTTGGCTAGAAAACCCGCGCACTAACATGAACGGTGATTCTGTGGTCTGTATCTCGGAACCAGGCCAACCCATTTTTCCCACAAAGGTCCGGTACTTGCGCTTTGGCCAATATATAATGACTAAATGCGGTCCAACCAGCGTAACAGCACTAAGCAACCTTGTTTCTGCGATATTCTACATGCACATTTGCTTCCTTTGGAGATTTTGACAGCCATGGTAACCCCGAAATATTCTCCCGATGGCCCTCAGAATTCCAAGAACGAAAGTTGAACGAACAGACTTAATCTACAAGAACAACCAAGTTAGCAACCATGAATGCTCGAGTAACTTGTTCAGGATGTTGAAATGTTT
The DNA here is from genome assembly GCF_000150115.1 of Histoplasma capsulatum G186AR. Lineage (NCBI taxonomy): Eukaryota > Fungi > Ascomycota > Eurotiomycetes > Onygenales > Ajellomycetaceae > Histoplasma > Histoplasma capsulatum. The sequence goes on from NW_025544802.1 coordinate 991,205, forward strand.
CATTCACAAAGCTAAACACGGAATTCCGGGATGGGCTGAAGCTTGTCAAACAAGATACCACACACACCCTCTTAACTTCGAATAAAGAAGTAAACAGATCGCAGTTGTAGCAAGGCCTTCAAGTGGGGTCGGCAATATGGCCTGAAGGCCGAGAGCTGGAGACTGGCTGTCCTTAACTTTGAAGGAGTTCCTCTTTTGGCTTTCTCTGGCACATGTTAGTTAAAAATATGGGGAAAACTGGCGGGCTTACTCTGGATAGAGCTAAGAAATAAAAGAGAAAATTTGATCCGGCGAGGCCACAGGCCCACAGCTAGCTCGAGCTCGCTGAGTTACTGGTCAGAGGCGGTTTGGCAGCTAGCCTGCAAGTGGCTTACGGGATGTCGATCCAAATAGGAGAGGCTGGAGAATCCTGGCTTTGGCTGCTTTGGCATGAAAATAGCACTCTGAAAACGAGGATTCCCTGTTGATGGCAGAGACAATGGCCTTGTACCTCCGTCAGGCGTTGGCGTGTGTGCAGCAGTTGTGCAAGAAGGCCAGGAGGTCCGCGCCCAGTTGGCGGGTGTCACTGTTGGCCCCATCCCCGTAGCTTGTTTTCGGCTCGATCAGGTATATAAACACCTTTAGTCCCCCTTCAGCTGGGCTTCGTTCTACCTTGACCCCTTTTCTTTTCTTTTTTTTACTTTTGTGGTGTTCACACTTGGCTGCAACCAAACATAAGTCACCACCTGCCCTTGGGAGAAGACACCAAGAATACAGACCTGAGCAGTTGTCTCTTTCGGGAGAAAGGGAGCACAGCACACAACATGGGGTCTCTCAATGGGAATATCTACCTGATTGCCGCTGTGGCGGTGATAGGAGGTGGCTTGTTCGGTTTCGACATCTCGTCCATGTCTGCTATTATCGGCACTCAAAACTATCTTTGCTATTTCGATCAAGCTGGGCCAGGTGAAACTGAATGCAAGGGCCCGAGGGCAGATGTTCAAGGCGGTATCACGGCCTCCATGGCTGGCGGTTCATGGCTTGGAGCACTTGTATCCGGCTTCTTGTCTGATATCCTTGGTCGCAAGAAGTCCATTATGGTTGGCGCAGTTATTTGGTCGGTTGTTATCCTACCTACCCCCTTTTCGCGTGTTGGAAAGAGATATATCGCATGGCCATGTTTAGCTGACACTCCTTTCTCACTACTAGGGTCATCGGTTCTATAATCACCTGTGCCTCACAGAATATCGCCATGTTGATTGTTGGCCGTATCATCAACGGTTTTAGTGTCGGTATCTGCTCCGCCCAAGTCCCAGTCTACATTGCAGAACTGGCGCCTCCCTCTAAACGTGGCCGGCTAATTGGTGCGCAACAATGGGCTATTACTTGGGGAATTATGATTATGTTCTAGTAAGTTTCGCGTCACATATGATCCCATTATGTTCTCCTACGTCCCTTGCTCTACCCTACAATACTAATACTAATAAACCGGATTAGTATCTCCTATGGATGCAGCAAAGTTGATGGCCCAGCTGGTTTCCGGATTGCGTGGGGCCTGCAAATGATTCCAGCTATCCTACTCTTCTTTGGCCTTATTCCTCTGCCTGAATCACCGCGCTGGCTTGCTCGCAAAGACCGTTGGGATGATTGCCTTGCGGTGTTGACCCTGGTGCACGGCAAAGGCGATCCACACTCCCCTTTTGTACAACGCGAATTCGAAGAGATCAAGGAGATGTGCGAATTCGAACGACGAAATGCTGATGTCACCTACCTTGAGCTGCTTAAACCCAACATGATCAACCGCACTCATGTTGGTGTTTTCACACAGATTTGGAGTCAGTTGACTGGCATGAATGTTATGATGTATTATATCACGTGAGTGGGCATCCAGCAGCTACATTGTGGTGACTCGTTCTTCACCGTTGGAATGGTTCAGCTAATTACTCTCCATTTTAGATATGTTTTCGGAATGGCTGGTCTCACAGGAGACACCCTGATGGTTTCGAGTAGTATCCAATACGTCATCAACGTCGTGATGACAATTCCCGCTCTCCTGTGGGTTGACCGCTGGGGTCGCCGTCCCACCCTCTTAGTCGGAGCCCTCTTCATGATGATTTGGCTTTTTACCAACGCTGGACTTCTTGCATCTTATGGACATCCTGCGCCAGAAGACAGAGCCATCGAAGCAGAATCCTGGTTAATCAGTGGACCTCCCAGCAAAGCTGTCATCGCGTGCTCCTATCTGTTTGTCGCGTCTTTCGCTCCAACCTGGGGACCTGTTTCCTGGATTTATCCACCAGAGCTGTTCCCTCTACGCGTCCGTGGAAAGGCCGTTGCTCTTACCACCTCCTCCAACTGGGCTTTTAATTTTGCCCTCGGCTATTTCGTTCCCCCCGCGTTTGTCAATATCCAATGGAGGACCTATATTCTCTTCGCCGTTTTCTGTGCAGCTATGTTCGTCCACGTCTTTTTCATGTTTCCCGAGACGGCTGGTAAGACGCTTGAGGAAGTTGAATCGATCTTCACCGACCCCAATGGCATCAAGTACATCGGAACTCCCGCCTGGAAAACACGGGTTGACTTCCACCGTGCAGCACTGCTTGAACAGACCGGTGTCAGAGATGAGGAGAAGCTTGCAACAAACTATCATGAGGAAACAGCCAAATAAACAGCTGTCTAGGGCCCTGGAGATGACTTGAGGAATTGTCAATAAATGGGGTGTAGTTTGAAGCTCTTTGTCGTTCTCTTCCTTTGAGATCTATGTAGTATTCCCCTCTCGCGCGCTATTACAATCTCCGTATCCCCTGGCTCAACTTGTGTGGCATGGAAAACTCTGTAACCGCCAGAGTCCCGAGAAAACCCTTCGAAAGCAAGGGCAGTGATAAGCCTGCGGGAAACAGAAAAATTGTGCAATACAATACCCACTGCACCCATTGTCCACGGGCCTCTAATTTTTTCTAGTTACCTGTTTTCCCTCCGCTTCTATGGCTGCTTTATGGCATTCTTCTGTTTAATATTCAAACCGTACATACAACGGCGCTTAATAGTTTTTACATAGGTGAACATCGAATATAAGGTTGTTAACTAACTGACTAATTACTATTCTGATTCATACATAACTTTGTCAATACTGCCAAGCAACGGCTCTGGCCTTCTGTTCGTGTCGATAGGTCTTAAAAGTGGTTCTTTCCACTCGTCCCGCATGACTGTATGGAGGCAAAGAAGTTGTAACGAACAGAGCTCAATCCACGCCGCAAAGAGTTCTCAACTGGCTGCGGAGAATCTTGATCCTTAAATAACTGTTTGGGTGAGGATATCCGGTGGAAGAAATAGTTCTAGGCCCTGCAGCCCCTATGGCCCGTCTGGCCACACATTCTTTTCTACCGCTTTTCGTTTGTTAAACTCTAGAATCATGGATATTCCTCTCCCCATCCGGGCTAAATATAGTTCGAGTACGGAATATGAACTATCGAATCGTTGGATATACTGTGTGGTCCGGCATGAAATTTTCAACAAAAAAATGTTCATATGAGTGGATTTTGGGAAGGTATTGCCTCTCCGCCATGGCTTTTAGCCAGATCCTAAAAATATTCTGACCTGTTTCCTGTTTGCTGTCTGGTGGTTGTTCACACTTCTATCCCACTTGTCCGGTTGCCTTTGGACGCAATCCCAGGAGGGAAACTAGAAAAAATAAAAATAAAAAGCGGAAAGAAAAATGTGGTGGAATTCACCCCTTAAGCCCCCCCCGGCCCCCTTCTCCACGGGAGCTTTTTAACTATAATAAAGCACAGCCTAAGCTGGCGATGAGGACGTCCTCATACAGTGCCCTGGCTGAGACAGGCTAAAAAAAGGAAAACAAAAAAAGCAAATCTATGAAGATCTCAAAGGCTAGCGGTATTAGACAAAACCGTTGGTTACCATATTGACCCGGACCTTGGTGTTCTTCCTCTGACTCTGAACCTGGGAATATATGTTGGGGGAACCAGAGATCAGAATCCGTAACCAACTCGTCTTCAACAAAGGACCTATTTGTACTATGGTGGTGGCCAGGGCATCTAGCTTGTTGCTCCATTTAGCTCACCGAAACATCTGTAAAAACTTGGCATGTTTATCTCCAAGCGCCACGTAGGGTAGAGAAGCGTTAGCCTGTGGAACGTGAAACAATAAATATGTAGTGTTTTAATCCATCTTCAATCCGTCGAATCCCACCAGTCGCAAATACCTCAGCGAGACACATACAACACCTCTCACAGGCAAAAAGAGTTCTGTAAACCCTTTCGCAAACGCAATGAAATCACTTTTATCGCTCCTCTTGTTCTTCGCGGCCCTCAGCCATGCTATGGCTGTACCTGCCAGGTACGTATTTCAGCACTACAACCACCCCCGAAAATCCGCATTCCCCAACCGCACCCTTCTATGGAACAAAACGATCTATTCACATGTTGCTTACAAGTAGCTCCACACACTCTGAGTGCGACAGACAAGCCGACGCCCGATACGTCTGCACGACGGATTCCGATTGCGTTGTGGTCAACCATGGCAATTGCTGTGGCGCCACCGAAGTTTGCGCGCTTGCCAGCGCCACTTTTACCCGGAGCGAAATATGCCCCGCTGGTAATGGGGAGGTGAGCGTATGTGGTTTCGAAAGCATCGAGGCCTGCGCGTGTCGACAAGGTGTTTGTTATGGGATGCATGGTGGGGAGGTGTCTTCCTCGCCAAAGGAGTGGGCGGTATGAATAAGCGGAGGGCGGGAATGGGAGCGTTGTCAAGCATATGGTGTGGTTGGAGGAAGAGAATGCTTTTTGAAATAAATCCGTGAAAATGCAAAATTTAATGTGGTTTTGTATTTTTAGTTATTTTTGGTTATTTTTTATTTATTTATTTATTTTATTTTTTTTAATCTTGTATGTAACAGGACACGGGAAGGGTCCAGGAGCAAAATATCATTGACAGGCAACTTGTTCAGGAACTTACCTTGTTTGGCATTTGACATTTTTTGAATCCCTTAAAACCCAGATCTATAAACTTCAACCTGGACAAATTTTGGCTGATGCCGTGCTTAGGGAGCTTTTTGTGTTACTCTTCTTTCTTTCTTGGAAGTTGATTGTTCCTCTCAATGCCCCCAAAAAAACTGTGGATATCTGCATGCAAACACCCATCCTATTGCAGACAGAACAGTGTATGTATGACATGTCAAGGAAATCAATGACGAAGTGACCGGGTGCATAATGTTTTTCCGTGGACCGCCGCACTGTTGCCCCAGGAATGTAAAACAAATCTCAGAACCAACAGAAAGGGTTCTAAGGATGATCTTGGGCTTAAGCCCGGCCACCTATCTCTATCACTCCCGGTTCATTCGAGCTACCCAAACTCACAAAATTTCTTTCGCTTCCTACCCTGCCCAGCTCTGTACTCCCACATCAACGCCAGCCCTCCATCCCCTCCTACTCAACCCCGGCTGCGCATGGGTCCAAAAGACGCTGATTGTCAGCAATCTCATAAGCGCAGCCAGCATGTAGAAGACACTGTTCCACTGATACGCTGCAAGGGTATGATAGACGCCCATAGCGATGGTGGCAGTGGAGGTGGCGTTTATAGAGGGCAAGAAAGACAGCAGGAAGCCGAGGGATGTCAGAGCGTTGCGCGGGTGTAGAAGGTTGTAGATGCCTAGGTGGAGGGTGGAGAGGCCGAGTAAGTAGATTGTGAGGGTGGAGAGTTGGACATGCGGGACATGTTCACACCGTTGTGCCTTTTCGAGAGGTGGGAAGGTTTGGGGATTTGGGTTCCATCCAGATTAGCTTTGTATGCCGTCAGGTGTGGTGCATCTACGATGATGGAACATGTAATTCATAAGCGTAGGAATTGAGGAGATGTCGATATAGAGACAGTACCTTTCTGAGGTTGGAGTTGGCCCAGAAGCGATCACCAGCGGTTTTTAATGTTGATTCTTATCGTATCTTGATATAGAGATAAGCCATTGGATATCGTCATGACTAACCTTTTACGGGACTAGTACGTCATTCCTCACGAACTTAATCTTATTAAGCTTCTGGAAAAAGTTAAAATAAAGAGCTAAAAACTTAATTTTGTTTTCTCGAGGCTTTCCAGCAATTGGAATTGAGGTTAGCATTGGAATTATTAAGGGTAAGTAAGTGAGGGATTTAGGATGAATAAAAAGCCCCATAATAGGTCAGAGATGGACTGAAACAAACACGCCGAAAGCTGTTCTGGCAGAACTACGCCTAGATTGTTTTACTCGTTGACTAATGATCTATAAGCACGATGGTGTATATATACCTCTATTCTCAAAATGTAAGCACACACACATATATATAAATAACCCGATCACTCATGCCTTCCAACTCTTCTGCTTCCACAGCCAATCTTCGAAATCGGGCTTGTTCAGATCCCCCGGTATCGCCTCGACAGATTGCTCCCACTTCTTCGTTGACCCAAACAACCCGTGGCCAGCAGGGTTGTCCGCTATTGCTTTTAACCGCATTGTCTCCGGGCTATCTTCGCCCTCCAATAGGACCCTCCCCTCATACGCTCGCTGCGCAAACACTTTTGCTCGCGCCTGGTCACTGTGCGCAATCGAAATCTGCAGCGCATCATTGTACACCCTCGCAATCCTGGAGCCGGCGATGCCTTCGTCAATCAGCATGCGGAATAGGGTATATGCGTCTTGAATGCAATCGTCGGGTTTGGACATCATGCGTCTCCCATCACCTAGCACATGATCAAGCCGGGCCATTTCCTCCAGTCGACGATCTCGCTTCCTGGACTCTTCACGGGGAGCAGCGCAGACCTCACATTGACATCTGAAGCCAAACGCTTCCTCAAAACATGCCTGGCGCTCGTCGTATAATTCCGTCCCGTCGACGTAGGCGATGGTGACCTCCTCGCCTTCTTCGATATCTTTAAATGAATGGATCGTAAGTCTTTCCAGGTTCTGATTCCATGTGTTTTGGGAATTCGGTTTGCATGAGTGATTAATCCGTGCTGCACGGGGGAAAATGGCACCCTCTGAGCCCCTGGCACCGAATGGCATTGCATTCGTTTTGATCGTTCCAATGACAGGGCTGCATTTGCCCTTGTGTGCATTGTGTAGTGAGAAAAACATATGTTGTTGCTTTTTACTCAGGCTTTTGAGCTGCTTGAGGAAGACCATTTCCATAGACTGTAAATCTGTCGCCATGCTGGGGACGGTGAATAGGGGCTCTTCGAGTATTATCCGTGTGCCTTTGGGAATCATTGTCGTTGCAAAGCAGCCCAATCCTTTTCCGGGTAACTCTTTGATGGTATATAATTCATTATTGCTAACAGGCAACTGGTCACCCGTTGCGTGGATCGTTCCAACAGTATTTTCAGTTTTGGATTTCTTTCCCCCATTCACCACCGTCTGTCGCTCTGCATAGGAGAAGCCTTCGTTGAAGCCCATTATCAACTTCCTAAGAATGCCCTCAGGGTAGTGAATCAATGACCGGTTAGGGAGCACGGTTTCGTTTCCGGCTTTTTCTGGTGAATATGTGCGGGAGCTGAAGGTTTAGATGTAGAAAGAGGCGCACAGCTTTATGTACTTTTTTATAAATTGATAGCAGAATTTTTTTTTTTTTTGTTGGCCGGCTCATTAGCGAGATAAGTAAGAACCGTTATAATAAATATCCAATAACACGAGAAAGAGGAAACGGAATTTATATTAAACGGTGTGGCCCGCAGATCCGATGTGGGCATCTTGCTTCTATATTGTTCTTGGCACTGGAAGAAAATCGGGTTTGATGCTCTCAAATGTGAGCCTCCGTAGGAGAGAAACCATTCGATGACGAACATTGTGCTTGTTCTCACATCCAGATAACGCTTTGATCGCCGCAATGGCGTGTTTTGAGGAGAGACAGGTGGTGGCATATATTATGACCGTTGAATCGTTGCGGTTTTAAGCTAACCGAAGGGAGTCAATGATGTAGCTTGGAACACCCGCAATATTCACATCCTAGTATCTTTCGATTCCCAATGGCTTTTCCCATCGCGCTCTGCTTTATACGTCATATCCTTGAAACCTAGAATGACGAAGCCTAGCTGTGCACAACGTCTTCAAGTCGATTTCGGCTTAAGTTAACTATGTTGATGGGTGGCTAAATTTGGCCACACAGGACTACCCGGAGGAATTTTCTTGTTGTAGTTTGCCAGCAAATTGAATTTGGTCGAAGATGCGAAAGACTCCCAGACGACGGAAAGCCGGAAAACTTATGTAGATGTATTTTGTAGTAATGGCAATGAACAATGACGCCGAATTATTTCGAATGGGTTGGCCAAAACCCCAGCTGGAGGTTAACCTGATTTTAATGATCCAGGAAGAGCGTCAAGAATCTCTGTCTACTGGTATCTGGAAATTACCATGCTACGTAGTAGGTCCTGGCCAGAGGATCTCTGCATTTGGGCATCATTTTCCTCCATGGGGGCGAGGTAGCTGTCTCCTGTAACTGCGAATGAACCTTGTTCGCAATCCCCCGATGTGAACTACGAGGGTTAAATCGGTGAACCATGGGTGAGTTGTCCTTGTATTGCAAAACGAATGCGTGATAGCGATTCTAGCCCTTGGGAATTAGCATTATGCCTGGTTAGGGCTATGGCACTACTGCCATGTCCATCAGCTTTTTCCCGATATTGGTAACTTGCTCAGACATCCCGCAAGCACGAGCGAATATATCATAACGATTCTTGTCCACAAGGTCGAGTGGTGTGGTCTCTACATTCGTATATGGGCCTTCTGGAATACCGGCGTCTCGGCCAGTGTCCTTCATGAACGATCCCGTCTCATTCCCGTTGCTATAGTTGTTTCTCCCATCTCCACGCCCATTCGTGTCCCATTGCCACCCCTCTCTCCCGGCTCCAGTATTGTGCATCACAAAAATGGTCCGCAACTGTGAGAGGAGTTGGCGTGCCATGGTGTGGAAGAGGAACATTTTCATGGCAACTGCCGATGATATGGGGGGTTTGTAAGATCCGATTCTAAGTTCCGGTAACCGTGTCACTTGGACTTCAGGGGTCAGAGGCGTGGCGAAGGTTTTGACACAACATTCAATATGCGTAAAAATGCACTGGCAGATGTCAATCACCCGATCGTAGCAGGACAGTATAAGTAGAAAGGTGGGTCGATCTGGAACATGGCTACCTGGGCCGCTGCGTGCTCCCGGACTCGTGTCGTTGGGTGGATGATCTTTCTGGTTGTTTTGAGAAAATAAAATCGACGGAGAAATTGACGAGATATCTTCCAGAGATTGATTCTCTGGTGGAATGGACCTGTGAGAATAAATGGTTCTTGAGACATCTAACAAAGTTTGGATGAGACAGAATGTCTCGTCAATCTCAAAAACGCGGTTGGCCAGAGAGATTTGTATTTCGCTAAAGCTAGTGGACACGGGCGGCAATTTTGCTGCATGTTCGCACAGCTTTACATTTAAATCTGCCAGCTTTCGCACTTGCTGCACGATCATGCTTGGTTTATCAACCAGCGTGCCAGGTATGTCTTGACTCCAGTCTGTCAATGTTTTCCCACTGGAGCAAGGGGTGGGCATCAGAGGCTGGTTTGGAGGAGGTAGGATAGATTCAACAAGGCCATTCCCGAACCTTGGGAGTGAAAAATCATCACACTCTGGAACTGATATATCTTGAGGTAACTCGTGCAACTCAGGCCATTGGCCGAATGCGGGATCGAAAGATGTTAAATATGTGCTATCAAGCTCTAGCAATATGATATATTAGTTTTCCCTGTAACGACAATGAGGGAGACGCATTTACTCCTCCGGCGTAAGAGTGTACTTACCGTCTTCAACGTCTTCAGCCACTGCACCGCCAAAGGGGTCTTCTTCGATTTGACCGTTTACGCCTCCGCTACCACTCTCACCATCCTCGTTTCTAAGTCTTCGCCTTTTTGGACGATGTCGGGGTGGCCGAAGAACGGTCCGCCGTTTCCTTACGCTGTAAACACAGGCCGTAGCATTCCGAGCGCATCTCAAGCAGCTCTCTTCATCTTGCCGTCTTTCGCATCGAAGTTTCTGCGAATGGCACCGGTCACAGGCAGCCCGGATCTGCCGATTGCCATCGTGATCCATAGTGAATAAAGATGGTAATGCGGAGGTCCTTTTCGGTCTCAATCTGATTTTATTCTGGCAAAATTTGGAGCAGCCGATGGTCAGCTGGAGAGATCGCAGCCCATGTTGATTTCGCCATGGGCCCACTAGGCTAAATAAACTATTCCATTGGCTAGTATGGATTGTGGCTCGATTGCTGTTGGCTTAGATCTTGCAGGAGCCAACCATAGATCATGCATTCCAGATATACTGGGTAGAGCTTTACTAAGTACTTTAAAATTAATTATTACCACGGCGTAATGCATGTTCACCATTCCCAGGATTACGGTCCATGAGGAGATAAAATCAATGCCTGCAAGGTAGATGAAGGCTGGTATATCGTTTTGACGGTGTCGTGGATCGTTTTCCATTAAACATACCCGCGATTCCTCGACCCACTAACGACGCCACCGTCATGTTTGATCAAAGTCGATGGTGCTCCGCAAGCACTGTATAAATAACCTGGCTTGGTAACGGTAGAATTGATTGAAAACTTCAGAAGGTTTTATGCGCTGGCAAAGCCTCCAGTGCCGCACATAATGGTTGTTCTGTGGACAGAATGACCACATGCACATTCTGAACGACGGAAGCAAGGTTTGACCCTTGAATGCACATACAGTAAACGCTCTGCACTGTACAATAAAGGGTCACCGGGCTGCAGGCCTTTCGGGTTGGTTGCCCTCCAAATATACAGCTGCGGATTATTTTGGTAATACAAAAATCTCCGGAAATGTAGGGCTATTGGAGGCATGATAGAAAGGAGAATCATTTCTTATTGAAATCCTGCTATATGCACAATCCTCAACAGATGCAGATGCAACCCAAAAGGTTAGAGGATGGACGTCACCTGATACCCATGACCAACAATCAGCAACATCAGCTCCTTGCGTCGCTCACACTCCATCGGTGCTATACCAAGGTACGAGGTATCTCGACCCCCTTAGCAAACCCTAATCCGAACCTAAACCTAACCCTAACCTAGACAGCGCCGGTGGGATGAATCACGGCCCCCCAGTTTCATCACAGGATGTTCCCCGCAAATCCCTGGCCCAGACAACAAGCGCCGAATCACACGGGACAATCACCCGATGGGGCTCGGTATACATGCTCTCTGAGTGTGTTTGTGTATTTAACTTATTAGATCTCTATCGTTCTTACCTCTGTTCCCTTTTAGCTCCCGTGCAGGATTGAACCGCAGGCTGGGCGGCCCTGGCATAAAATCAGCACAGATACTACTCTTATCCAGATAAGCTCGCCTTTCAATCGAGCAGGACAAAAGTAAGACTGCAGCAAGATACACAAGGAAGAGAAGGGACACAGAGCGGCCAGCAATGTGGCTTTCAGATTCAATGGCTTTTTCATGCGGCAGATACCTATATGCTTTTCATGTCTTGCTACTTGTGTTTTCTCGCCTAATAACTGGGGGTGAAGCTCACAGTCCGAGCGAAGACAACGCCAGGCTTCACGGGCAACAGCAAATAACCATCATGGATGACAACCATAAAAGTAATTATTCTTCGCTCCTCAGAATAATCGATCTCCTATTAATCATTTTTTAACAGGCCTACTCCCCTTCGTTTTCAAAGCGCTCCCGCTGGGTGCCGTCAAGCCGCAAGGTTGGCTAAGGGATCAGTTGACTCTGATGGCGAACGGCCTTGCGGGCCACGAGCTTGACTTCTACCGCGTTGTCCGTGACAGTCGGTGGTTGGGTGGAACCCAAGACTACAGCGATCTCAACGAGGCTATGCCCTACTGGTTCAACGGACTGGTTCCGCTCGCTTATCTGACCCAGGATAAGAGGCTGCTTGAGCAGGTCCGGAAAGTCGCGGACTACGTACTTACCCATCAGCAGGCGGATGGCTGGCTGGGCCCTGAAACTGTAGTATCCCAAAGGAACTTTTGGGCTAGGACTCCTATGTTCTTGGGATTGGCGCAGATGGTGGAAGCCCAGCCTGGCGATGCCGAGGTAGAAAGGATCTTGAATGCGATGCACAAATATGTTAACTTGATGCATTCGATGCTGTCTAACAATCTCCAGGGCCTGGTTTGGCATCATGGTGATAAATTCAACGAGCAATGGGGCCGATCCCGAGCGGCGGATATGATATTAGCTCTGCAGTGGCTTTACGAGACTGATCCTAGGGATAATGCTGATAAGATGTTTGGATGCATGGAGTTTTTCAAGAAAGGAGGGCACGACTGGTCTTGGTGGTTCTCTGAGGGAAACTATATTAAAGAGGACCTTGATAAGCTGCCGGGGAACGTGACTCGGACGCTATACCATTTCCTACATGGCGTTAATGCTGGCCAGGGCTTAAAGGCTGGTGCAGTCATCAGGAGGTTTACACATGATGACAGTCTGCTAGAGTCTGCTCGAAGAGGCGTCAATTGGACGTTCCGCTACCATGGAAGCGCATCTGGAGGTATCCTTGCGGATGAGCGACTCGCACGTCTGAGTCCAGTACGGGGTACGGAGCTGTGCTCTGTTGTCGAGACAATGTATTCGCTCAGCTACCTTTACCAGTCAATGGGAGATCGGGACTTTGCGGACCGATGCGAGCTAGCAGCTTTCAACGCGCTTCCTGTTATGGTGACTCCGGACTGGTGGGCGCATCAGTATATAGCTCAGATAAACCAACCCGTTTCCCATAGTGTCAGACATCCACCATGGTATAATGTTGGTTCTAGAGCACAAACGTTTGGCCTAGAGCCTAACTACCCCTGCTGTACTGTCAACCACCATCAGGGATATCCCAAATTCGTGTCCGCTATGTTTGTGCAGAAAGGGGAGGATGGCATTGGACAGGCGCTGCTTGGACCAGCTGAGATACGAACCACAACAAGCTCAGGGACCAAAGTTAATATCAACTGTGAAACCGCCTATCCATTCGACAACGTACTGTCCTACAAAATCGACGCGGGAGGACCATTTACATTCTCCTTCAGGGTGCCTTCGTGGGCTGACAATGCCAAGTCCTTGATCTCCGTCGACAGCGCTGGAGGCACTTCCTTGAAGCCTAGCCCTGCGACAGGGATGCACGATGTCTCCATAACACAAGGGAAACATGTAGTCACCGTCTCGTTCGCTACTGAAATCCGCGTGGAGAAGCGTGCCAGCAACACCGTCGCTGTCTACTATGGAGCGCTTCTCTACGCCGTCCCGATCGACGCACGCGTCACCTATGTCAAGAGCAATTACCCTGGCGCACCTGATAGTGCGAGAGAATACACGATGACGCCGTCCTCGAAATGGGCGCTGGCGATTGATCCATCGACGCTCCGCTTCAATGCTCTGGCCGCTCGCGGTGACGACGGTGCAGCAGCACCCAACAACGGAAGTCAGCTTCCAAACCCGCTCTGGGCGGAAAAAGCGACATCGACTTCAATTTCGGCGCGGGCTTGTGAGATTAAGTGGGAGTTGACGGAGCCGAAGGGGGAAGGCTATGCGCCGGACCCGCCACGAGAATCGGAGCGGGAGTGTATTGGGAAGCCATTCGAGGTTAAATTAATGCCGTATGGGAGTGCCAGGTTGCATATGGCGGAACTTCCAACGGTTAAGTTGGCGTAGAAATGGGCTGGACTTTTGCTTTTCGCTTTCGTTGTTTTGTGATGATTTTGGCTTTGGGTTTTGACATGGTGGATACTTTTGTTCTTATCAGATATTAAATAGAAAACGTCATAACACTACACAGTTAGCTACCCATGGGATATATATGAATATATAGGTGGTTATGTGGATCAGCCTGGCTATCAATATACTTCTGATTTCAAAACTTCTGATCAAGAGCTCAGAGTTTTGCCAAGGAAATTGTGAACCGTGAACCATACTCAGTTTTGCCATCTACCCTTTCAACACAGGGCCAGAGATACAATTGAGTGTTAGAACCAAGGTTAGGTTACTGAGAAATCTGAGAAACAACAACCACCGCCCCCTATATACCCATTGTATGTGGCACTGCGGCTTAAACAGTGGCGTGCAATAGTCCTTTTGCACGTGAAGACTGGCATTGAGGGCGGCCACGGAACAACCTGGTCCCGACCCCTGACCCAAAAAAGGATTTCTATGAGGATCCATGGATACTTCATCTCTGGCATCGGAGAAGAATTCAGCGAAGAGAAGCAAATGATGCCTCGTCCGCTGCATTCTATGTAGGAATCCGCCAACCCTCTTATCGCCAATCACTTCTTCCTTTGCCTCTCCTCGCCGCCGTGTCACCCGCGCCTGCCCCTACCTACCCCTTGTACCGTGTCTTTTGGGGGAAGGGTTGACCTGAGCACCCAAAATAAATAAATAATTGCCCGAGAGAGTGGAGAAAAAGAAAGAAAAGAAAAAAAAAGTATAAGAAAGGCCAAGAGGCGCCGGGGAATCCAAGCCGTTGGCGGATTGTGACGAGAAGGTCAACGCCTCAAACTCAGCCATTTCTCGGCCCTTTTCATCCTCGTGCCTCATTCTCCCATTTCCCTTTCTTAAATAGGTCTCGATGTCGCGACCGCGGAAGTCCAGTAATCTCGGTGCAGATATCAGAGGAGACACTGGAGCTCCTGCGATATCCACTATGAATTCTCATTCGCCATCCCCTGAAGCTCCGTCGGTATGTTCTCTGTACCACATAACCCCCTGCTCCTCCACATATACTCCGTTTCTTCCCAGCGCTTTTTTTCAGAAATCGAATCCCTCACTTCTATCCGCTAATATTTGATTCTGTGCTTCTCATCCGATGGTAGGTACGGCACACACAGCGTGGAGCGTCTGAAAGGAGCGGAAAATCACACTCCAAGCGGCGACGGGCGCGGTCATTCTTCCGGCGATGGAAAGATACCTCCCTCAAACATACGTGGCTAACACCACTTATCCTATTGCTCATTATCCTCGCCACATACGCAGTGAACCCGACAGAATCCAACCCAGTCCACAGTGCTATCTTCCTCTCATACCCTAACCCCCCTGAAACTCCCGGCGGCCCCATCATGTACGGAAAGGGCAAGAAAGATCTCGCCTTCGTCGGTTTCTACACAATTGTTCTCTCCTTCACCCGCGAATTCATCATGCAACGAATAATACGACCGTGGGGCGTATACTGTGGGATCAAGAGCAAGGCTAAAATGGCCCGGTTTATGGAACAGGTGTACACAGCGATCTACTTTGCTTTATTCGGGCCCTTTGGGCTCTACGTCATGAGCAAGACGGATATCTGGTACTTTAACACGACGCCAATGTTTGAAGGGTTCCCGCACAGGCTGCATACAGCGGATTTCAAGGCTTATTACTTGCTCGAGGCTAGTTACTGGGCGCAACAGGCAATTGTGCTGCTTCTGCTGCTGGAGAAGCCCAGGAAGGATTTCAAGGAACTAGTCGCGCATCATATTATTACCCTGGCGCTTATTGGGCTCAGTTACCGCTTTCATTTCACCTACATTGGTCTTGCGGTTTATATCACTCATGATATTTCGGACTTCTTCCTTGCGGTATGCCGTTAATCCCTTCGTGTTCGTATTCGTTCGCAGCTATTCAAGCTAACTTCTTGATGACTCTCAGACCTCCAAAACTCTCAATTACCTGGACTCCGTCCTCATCGGTCCATACTTCATTACGTTTATAGGCGTCTGGATATACATGCGCCATTACCTTAATCTCCGCATCCTCTGGGCAGTTCTTACGGAATTCCAAACCGTCGGTCCCTTTGAACTCAATTGGGAAACCCAACAGTACAAATGTCGTCTCAGCCAAGTTATCACTTTTGGCCTGCTCAGCGCACTACAAGCCGTCAACCTGTTATGGCTGTTCCTGATCCTCCGCATTGCAAAGAACTACGTCTTGAGCGACGTGAGGAAGGACGAGCGGAGTGAGGATGAAGAAGAAGAGGAGCAGGAAGAGGATCAGCAGCCCACGCTTACCAAAGATGCTCAAGTTTGCGGCAATGTTGGGACTGGGACTGGAGCCATTGGCTCTGCGAACAATGGTAGCGCGGATGCAACGCATGTTACGAGGAGGACAGCCAAGACTAAGGAAAACGATGCTGTCACGGCCCGAGAGCTATAGTTAATGGAGCTACGACGGTTGACTCTCAATCGGCCAAGCTGGTGCTGGACTACAACAATTAGCTGGGTTGTGAGATGGCCGCGCTACCTTTTGTTCGTCCTCTTTGGATTGTTTATGAACCAAATTGAAGGTGTCAGAGGTTTTCAGTGCTCTACCAGTGCCACTCTCTCCCCCTATCAATCTCTCATAGGCAATTGTCGAAGAATTTTTTTTATGGGGGTGCAATCCCATTATGGAAATAAGATGATTGCCATGGTATGGGTATTAAGCATATATGCATTCCCCAGGTATGATCTGTTGTATGCAGGAAAAGAGAACAATAAGGGAACCCCCTGGCTAAGAAAATCATCGTTTTTGGCATTTTCTCTCCCTCTCTCCATCTTCCTCTTGAGCATCACAATTGCATTGGCAGATACACATGTACAGTACATATACGTATTTTTCTTTTCTCCTTTGCCTTTTTTTTTCCTTCCCCTTTTATAAAACCCATACATAACTTCTTAATGTCTGTTTATTTTCCCCGTGAGAAGAGAAATGGAGGGTGGGATGGAGGTTTGTCTGATCAGCCATCATTAATTAAGTTTATTAATCGATCTTGAATCCCCTATCCATTGTCCCGCGCCCATTTTGAGATGGTTTCTGTCCTGCTTTTGTGTCCCTACTTTGTGTAATACCCCAACCCCACGTCCTTGATGTTCTTGTTTGAAGGGTCGTGTGCATCGGATAGAGATTCGTGGATGATTCATGGATGGATGGATGGATGATAAGCCATGAGCATGATGTGATGGTATGTACAGTACATGAACGATTACCAAGGTTTTTTTTTTTTTTTTTTTTTTTTCAAATGGACGTACGTGATGGGGTGTTCATGTGTTGATCTTCCCCGCTGCTGTGTCAGTTTTCCGTGTTTCTTCTGTTTGTATCTTTTCTTCCTGTGTTCTAACATCATATATTTAATTTAATTTTTGTTTAATTTATTTTTATTTTTATTTTTTTGTCAGGATAGCCAAGGGAGCATCTTCTCTTATCTCCAAGGCACGGTTTTCTCAATTTGACCGAGAAAAATCCAAAAGCGGGAACAGAGGACTTTACACACTCTCTCTACCGACTAATGTATATCTAGGGGATAATTTTGGGTCTGCCAGGGTGGGTCAGGACTATAACCCACTGCACTGCAGATGAATGGATGAAAACTTCATATATCACTACCCCCACCAAAAAAGGAAAAGAACAGAAAAGAAGGGAAAAAGTGAAACAAATGACTGCCACAAAATGGGCGTGAAAAAATGTTTTCCTGGCTGAAAATTGGCGCCATGTACCGAGATATTTCATTCAGTATTTTTGCATATCGCTATCATTTCAGAGCGCGGTTTTGAGTCCAAGTCCAAAAAAACAATTTTTTTTGTTTTATAAGCAGCATCTGTACATAAAAATACATTTACATCACTCAAAATATTATTGTCTCCCCACGACTCTCGTCCGCATGTTCCTCTCTTTTCCACAAGCCAAGTTCCTCCCAACCCGGGTCCCCATGGTGTGGTTTCTTAGCTTGTTTTCTATAGTATGAGTAGTTTATTTTGCGGCCGAAGTGTCCGCGCTGGAAGCGTGGGAGGGCTTTGCCTCGTCCTTTTCAGGAAGTTTCTGTGTGGGGGTTTCCTTTTCAGCGGTCTCGGAGGAAAAGTTAACTAGGTTTGCCAGGTTGAAGTGTGTTGTTGGTGTGGAAGAAGGGGTGAAGGATAGGGTGGAGGAGAGAGTGGCATTGACATGGGATGATGTAGAGGGTGGAGAAACACCTTAAATTAAACCCGTACGATGGGGGATTGGGATTAGGTTAGGGTTAGGGCCAATGATGCGCAGCGGTTCAAATAATTGTAGAAAAATTACTGGTGATATTCAACACACCTCTTTCTTCTCCGACTCCATCTTTTTTGCGGAGGCATCCTCAGCATCCTTCGTAGACTCAGAAGCAGAGGTTTCCTCTAAAGCTTCCTTCGCCTCCCCCTGGCCACCGCGCACGGATTGGTCCGATTCCTTTGGTGAGGGGGCAGAGTCACGTTCTGGTTCGGTCTTGTCCTTTTCTTCCTCTTCTTCAACTTCGCTTGCAGCCTGCTTCTCTGATATATGTACCTCTTCGGTGTCCTTGTGAGTCGGCATGTGTAGTTCAGAGTGGGTGGGTTTTTTGGGACCATCGGCAAGCAGGAAGCTGGCGGCTGGCACTGTGAATACGAGAGAGCCAATTATCCTATAATAACAACAAATTCCGCGTGGCACATAGTGAGTATTTACCAAACAGTGTAAAATAAATTAAAGAGGATTGTTCAATTGGGTGGAAAAGACCGAAACCATTGAATTATAAAGAATGTATAGTACCTTTAGGACATACATACCATGGCAAGTCACTGCTTTTCTTAGATTCACCACCGCCAGACGCATATGTTCTTCTCGTGGCCTGTTGCCAAACCCTGGTAGAAGCTCGGGCGCCGGCTATTCTCGTGGACTGCTGGGCCGTGAACAGTGTGCGGAAGAGTGTGGAGCGAGGGAGGACCATGATGGGCAATTGGAGGAAGGGCTTCGCTGGAGTCCTTCAGCTGCAATTGAGACGCAATTGGGGATGTAATTGAGTGCAATTGCGAGATTCCGGGAATGATGCGAGTGACACAGGTGCAGTGAGAAACAGAAGCTGCTGGAGTTGGCGGGAAAATGGTCGCAAATCTTGGTTATTTTTGCGCTAGCTTGTTAGCTGCGGGAGTTGAGGAGAACACGTGACAGGAAGCGCAATGTGGAGGAGGTTGAAGAAACCAAAGACATGAGAATATGTCTCTACTAGACGGGAGAGGATAGGAGATCATGTGAGAATCTGAATAGGAATAGGATGTGGATGCAATATCTCAATTAATCGTGTTTCGTCAGTTATACGAAGTGGTAGCTACCAGATACCGGTTGGGTTCTTCTGTAAGCCGCTCTCAGCCTCTGGTGGGGAATGGTTGATCTCTATAGAAACTACTTTCGCTCCGACAATAACATCACATACTCCTAGACACACAGAGATAAGATTTCTTGTCAGCGCTCCCGCCATCGTCTTGCTGTCTCTCTGGTCCCGTCACCAGTCTCTGACGACCAAGCCATACCGTTCGTTTAGCGCTGTGTTGATTGACATTATGTTGGATTGATATCTAGCCTCTATTGCCTACTACGATCCATCGCAACCCTCGATCTGTATGCCAGTCGCCCTGCTCTAATTCTGGATCCATATTCAATTCTAAATCACTCGTGTTGCAACTATTCTAATACATTTCTTGACAGACAGCATAGTATACTTCGCAACTCAAGAGCATCTTCTACTCCAGCCCCGCCGAAGAACACCTACCCCGCCATCCTTTTATTGCATGGGATTACAATATCATGGCATATGACAGGCAGGCGACTCAGCAGAGCTTAAACTCTCTGCTGTCAAAACTGACAGATCCTGACCCGGATATCCGCTACATGTCCCTCAACGACCTGTTGACCACCCTCGAACAAGCCAACTCCGCGTACCTGTCGCAAGATGTTCATTCTTGTTCAAAGCTAGTAGAGGGTCTTCTCAAAGCCCTCGAGGACCAACATGGCGAAGTGCAAAATCAGGCCTTGAAATGGTATGTTTAGCTGAAGTATAAAGAAAAGAAAGAAAAGAACAAAACTTCCTGTACGCCATTTCTTTGGGAGTACAGCTTTCAGGACTAAACGATATACTCCTACAGTTTGAAGCCGCTTGTCACTCGCCTTCCTCCGGAAATAGTTACTCCCTTAATCGATAAACTCACTCATATGACGGCCTCCGAGACAATTGATACCTCCGTTCCCAATACTGCACTGAGAATCATCTTGGCAGCTTTGCCTCGTCCGGACCCCAGCGCCCCTCTTTCTCGAGAATCTCAAGCAGGGTGTATGGCAGTGTCCAAGGTTTTGATTCCAAGACTTGTCGGGGGAACCGTTACGGCCAATGGACAATCTAAAGTAAATGGGATGTTGGCAAATGATCCAGAAAAGGGATACAGCAGCGAGGCCCTCGATGTGTTGATCGAAGTGGTAAGGCATTTTGGCCCGATGTTGAACGAGCGCGAGTTGGCTTCTCTGGAGGAGACGGTGATGGCTATTGTTGAAAATGACAACGCTGGAACTGTAGTTATAAAACGGGCTTTGACAGCCGTCTCGGCTCTCCTAGCCCACTTCTCAGATGCGCAGTTAAGCACGTTCGTTTCCACACTGATAGAAAGCTTTCGATCACCACACCTTACACCCACCCGCCGTCGGCATCTCATTGGGACAATAGCAGCGTTGGCTAGGTCAATCCCTTCTAAATTTGGCCCTTATCTGAGGACGTTGGCCCCTTTTGTGCTCTCAGCCGTCAGCGAACAGGAATTAAGTGAAATGCGAGACGATGACTCGGATACAGGCGACCACGATTCGGAAGAAGATGAATTACGCGAAACAGCCCTGGCGACGTTGGAGACTTTACTTGGATCTTGTAGCAGTGAAATGCAACTTTATCTATCCGATTCGATAAAGGCAGCGTTGCGGTATCTCAAGTACGATCCCAATGTAGCGGAGGTCGAAGATGAGGAAATGGGTGGGACGCAAGATGAGGGTAGCGATGATGGGGCGACTGAGGAGCCCGAAGATGACAATGATGCATTTGATGATTTTGAAGAGGAAGAGGGATACAGTGATATAGATGATATGAGCTGGAAAGTCCGCAGATGCGCTGCTAAGGTTTTATATACAATCATCGCGACTCAGCAGAATAATCCGAAGGCTCTTGAAGATGGCCCTATATATCAGACAATCGCACCTGCTTTACTTGCGAGGTTCACTAAAGAAAGGGAGGAATCCGTCAAACTTGAAGCTGTTGCTAGCATGAACTGTCTTGTCAGGAAAACTGGAGAGATATCAGCGGTGATCAATCCTGACATACATCTCACCAATGAATTTGGGAGGGGGAGAACCTCTAGAAAGAGAAGAAGACAAGACAGTGATGCTAATCTATTTGATTTGGAGTCGGAGGTCGCATCTTCACTTGCCATGAGTTCCCCAATTACCACAGGCTCAATTCCAAGTTCGGGTCCACAGGCAGAGATTGCAAAGTTGACACCCAGTATCATTCAGAATATTGTCAAATTATGGAAGCGGGCGTCTATACCATTGAAACAGGCCGCGATTTCGTTATTGAAAAGTCTAGCCCTTGTTCGGTACGGTGGACTTTCCGAATTCCTACAGCAAATCGAAGACCCAATCGCAGACGCCTTAAAGACCTCTGCAATGTCATCAGGCTTCTCCGTCTCTGCTGGTACAACATCCGTCAGCTCTAGCAGCTTGCAGATAGAAACTCTTAGTCTGATTGCCGCGATTTCGGAAACGCATGCATCCAATGCGCTCCTACCGTTCCTCATTGCCCTAATCCCTGGAGTTGTAAGCGCTGTGAACGACAAGAATTACAGGGTTGCAAGTGAGGCGCTTGGAGCAGTGGAGCAAATCGAGAAGGCCTTGACACCGCCCCGCGTGTCTGCAACTGAACATGACCTTGGGCCACAGTTAGAAAAGCTATTCTACATAATAGTTGATAGGATTGCGGACAACAGTTCTGATCTGGAAGTTCGCCAGCGAGCGATCCACGTCCTTGGAGTATTGCTGGGCCGCACTTCCGGAGCCCCGAAGTTCATTTCTCCCGTTCAACGGGCTGCGGGGTTGACGCTGTTAGTCGATCGCCTGCGAAACGAAACAACAAGGCTTGCAACAGCTCGTGCCATCGATGATATTGCTCTGCTTGCTAGTGGCCCGGATGATGTCGCATCTCCTTGGGTCCGTGACGTAACATTAGAGCTTGGAACTCAGCTTCGTAAATCCGACCGCGCACTGCGAGGCTCTTGTTTAGAGGCGCTGAAAAGTCTTGCAATCAATCCGCATACTCGTGCCCTCTATGACACAAAGACAACACAAGAACTCACCAGTTTCCTCCGACCTCTACTCAGTACCGATGACCTTCATCTCCTCACCCCAACTTTAATTATTATGGGCAAACTAATTCCTGGTAATGCGCAGCAGCTTATCGACAATAGAATTGTGGCTGCCCTGTGTTCTATTATCCAGGCGCCTTTGGTGGGAACAGTCTTAAAGGCATATTTGCTTTTAGTTCGAGTTATTGGAGAACAAGGAGCTGGGGCTGCACTGATGCAGGCGTTGTTGAAGGATGTCGGTGTCAGTGGAGACCCTGCTGTTGTCGGGAGAGCTATTGGAACACTGCTTGTATATGGCGGTCCAAATATTGGGGTCAAGATGGAAGACTTCCTGACAGAACTTCAAACAGCACAAGATGCTCAACGAAAATGTCTTGCCCTTGCAGTCCTAGGAGAAGTCGGCCTTCGCATGGGACCCGCATGCCCGTTGACCCCTGAAACGTTCATCTCGAATTTCACCTCTAAGTCTGACAAAGTACGGCTCTCCGCTGCTATCGCCCTTGGAAATTCCGGTGCGAGAAATATCAAAGCATATCTCCCTGTTATCTTAGAAGGGCTAGAGGCGTCCGCGCCGTCAAAGTATCTCCTCCTCCACTCCCTTAAGGAGATCCTGCAACATCCTGAAAGTGTTAGACCTGACGTCGCACCATTTGCCACACGCCTTTGGCAACGATTGCTCACGGCTTCTGACGACGAAGATAACCGCGCAGTAGGCGCGGAGTGTATTGGAAGATTGTCTCTCATCGAGCCGACCTCTTACATTCCTTTACTTCAGGTAGGCGAACTGACCCCGAAAAATTTTGATACCCACGAATGGTCGCTGACCAAACCTCTTCATAGGAATATCTCTCAAATGAAAACCCTGCTATCAGGGGCACCGTCATCTCAGCTTTCCGGTACACCCTTGCCGACTCCAGCGATTCCTACAACGATGTTCTGCGCCCGCTGATCGTTCCCGTGTTGATCACAATGCTGAATGATACAGATCTTTCAAATCATCGCCTGGCCCTAACAACGGTGAATTCCGCCATCCACAATAAAACTAACCTTATTGTCCCTCATCTCAATAAAATCTTACCAGCTGTTATTAATGATACTCGAGTCAACCCGGCTCTTGTGAGGGAAGTTCAAATGGGCCCATTCAGACATAAAGTCGATGATGGTCTAGAAGTTCGAAAGGTAAGGATAAATACTCCAGAAAAACACAAATCTACTAATATTTCAACCTATTCCGCTAACCCCCAAAACTACAAAAATAGAGCGCCTACGAAGCCGTCTACGCGTGTCTAGAAGTAGCCTTCGGCGCACTAAACGTCGCCGAAATCTTCGACCGAATCATCGCCGGCATCGAGGATGAACAGGACGTCCGCACCATATCTAACCTAATGATCTCAAAACTAATCGTCCTTGCACCGGAGGAGACGCGTGACCACCTCAACGCGCTCAGTGCACCACTGCGGAAGGTCCTCTCTACTAAACCCAAGGAAAACGCTGTCAAACAGGAGCTTGAGAAGGCGCAAGGGGCGTCATTGGGAGTACTGAAGATTACGCGGGAGTTGCAGAAGGCGTTCCCGACTGCGGAGGCATCTGGTGATCAGCGTGCGTGGAAGCTGTATGTGGAGTGGGTGGGGAAGGAATTCACACCTCTGATTAGATCATTGGCGAATGACGGCTAGATTGGGGTGGGATTTTGTCTCGTGGTGTATTGCCCATATCCCAGTTTCCGTAGGATGGCGAATTGGCCATGATGGAAAGTATCGCCTATATTGTTTATTTGGGAGGCCTTCTTTTTCTTCATGGCATTGGTCCAGGACCGGGGGAAGAGCGGGGATTGAACGCTTGATCAGATGGGAAGCAGGGGCTTGGTTCAGGATCTCTGGTCCCTTCTTCTTCTGAGCCTGTTTTCGCTGTTGTCCTCCTTTGACTGTTGAAAGATAAATTACACTCGAAATGAACCGATAATGAGGATAGCCACATAAAAAATGAAGTTTTGACGGCCTCCTTTTTGTGCAACTGATGGGGAACAAAATCCTTTATGCGCAGGTTAATCCGTTGCATACCAACTTGATTTTGTTGGTTGAGGGGCTCGACACCCAGCACTTGGCTGGTAAGTAAGATGCCTTCTGCCCTGAGGAAAACACTCTCTGCTTGGAGGTGGCAAAGCGGTTGGATTGACTATCTGGCGAACATTCGTCAGCCATACTGCTGAGAAAATCTGATTCACTCGTTCTTAAGTGAATAAGTATGGTAGACGACTTATGCCTTCGGAATGCTCCCACGCGTATACTAAAAAATATAAAAGCGGAAAAGAGGGGAAAGGAAACATGACGGTCAGCGAGCATCTAAATTTCGTACTGTAAAAGTAGGGATCAGAAACTGACTTGTATGAATTTGTAATATTCGTTCGACCTTAACTCATCAGCAGCATATTCAGAGAATACTTTTACCATCGTCTCCAGCCAAAATTGCCATTTGAAGGCGATATGTAACAAACATGCCTCTGGTGTATTTCGGACAGTCAGGATACCACCCAACAAGCTTTCCACCAGCAAACTCGGAGAATCTGTCATTGGTATCAAGGAATTCGCTGAGCTGAGATCTGCCATGTGCAAAGAAAACATGGCACGGTCCGGGATGTGTATCTGCCATGGAAGCTCTATCAACAGGGTTCGGAATGGGGCTGCATATGGCCCGCAAACACCTGCTCAGATCAATCAATCAATGACTGTATCAGGGAGAGTCACCGTTGACCCGGACATCATGACATCCTCCACCAAGCAGACTGCAGATAAGATAAAGACAGCTTGGGATTTGAGATCAGTCAAAGTCAATGTTTGCTTCACATAATCAGGAATGAACGGCAAATTGCTCTCACTCATCAGGATCCATTGATAGTATTGAAAACGATGTGACTATTTTGGATCACTAACCAAACAGCTCGACTTCCACATCTAATAAGTAGTTAACTGTTTCTAACAACCTTCCCTTTGTCAATCAAACAATTTGAATGTTTTAGCATTGCCTTTTATGCTGCCGTGGCGGAAAAGGGTGTCGACCAGCTGGCACCAAAAGGTCTTACAGTCGTCTTTCAGTTTCCATCGCCACAGCATTCCCCCAGCCACCCATTCCAATTTCTTCTCCAAAGGTTCGTCCAGAGCCATGTCTTCCGCTGGGACAGGTGGAGAGTCATGGGATATAGAATATAATTGGATTAGTGGTGTTGAAGCTCTTGAAGGATATCAACCCGGAGGTTATCACCCCATTACGATTGGCAATATTCTGCACAACCGCTACCAAGTTGTTGACAAGCTAGGCTTTGGAGGGTATTCAACTATCTGGCTTGCACGGGATATTCGAGTAAACCAATACGTTGCCGTGAAGGTTGGCACGGCCCAATCTCGCCTGCGCGAGACTGAAGTCCTCCGAGAACTGTCGGGGGGGCACGCCTACATCTACGTTCCAACCAAGCTCCTCCTGCTCATCGTCATTTTCACCTTCAAATGTGAAATGCGATTTAATCCCCACGCTGCGAGATGAGTTTGAGTTGAGCGGTCCAAATGGGGTCCACCCCTGCTACACAACAATCGCTGCTCAGTCCAATCTTTGGGAAACATCATACAGTCGTTTGTTCTCGTGTGAAGTCGCCCGAGCAATTTCGGCTGCCCTTGTAGCGGCTGTTGCATATATCCATACACACGGTTACATGCATGGTGGTGAGTAATAATAGCAGCCCGCAGTGTATTCATTGTCTCGTATCCCCTGCTAATACTCTTCGCCTCTTCTTAGACATTCATCTCCGCAATATTTTAGTCAAGCTGCCCTCGAATTTCGATAAACTTTCAGTTGATGAATTCTACAAAAAATATGGGAAGCCTGAAACTGTTCCCGTCAGGAGAGAGGATGGAAAGCCCATTTCTCCCCATATTCCTTCTAGAGCTGTAAAGCCTCTCACGCTTAGCAACAAGCCTGCATGGGACTTTACCTTGGCTGATGCTCGCATACTCTTGAGCGATTTTGGGGAGGCATTTTCTCCCGCTGCAGAGCCTCGTTGTGGGCAGGATTGTCACACGCCACTGCCAATGAGACCTCCAGAAGCTCATTTTGAACCGAATGAACACTTATCATACGCAGCAGATATTTGGAGTTTGGGAGTGGCTATTTGGGAAATTCTTGGCATGAAAGCCATCTTCAGTGCAGAATATTTCACCGCCGACGAGATAATTTCTCAGCAGATCGATGTTCTCGGGCCGATGCCCTCCACCTGGTGGGAGAAATGGCAAGGGAGAGACAAATTTTTTGATGAAAATGCCCAGCCTAAGGAGGGGCGACATGTCTGGCCAGCTATGAATACAGCGTTCGAAGAGGGGGTGCAAAAATATCGACAGAAGAATCCTAACATGGGAGTCTTTAGCGAAGAAGAAAGCGCTGCAATCTTGGACTTGATCCGCCGAATGCTTGTATTTCGGCCGGAGCAACGGCTGTCGATACACGAAGTCTTGAAATCGGAGTGGATGGTGAAGTGGGCATTACCTGAATTCGAACGAGCAAAGAAGTGTCACAATGGTTAGATTCTCGTTCTATGCAACTAGATATGGCTAAAGGAATATACACTCAGTATACTGCCTACGGGCTCCACATGGGAAGATGATGGATTGTTCTGCCTTCGAGACATGATGCATAATGTTTGGCGCAATTGGAATGAAATGACAAGCAGGCCAAACGAAAAATGCCCGATAACCTTTGGGCCAAGTGAGATATCATCCAACATTGCCGAAGGGGAAATTTGGAATGACTATAAAGTTTTCTTCGATTCTCTTGATATTCCCCTTGATGGTTGGGTACATCCAGAGGATTTTAAATCAAAGGCAGACGTAATGCGGAATTTAGCCAGGGAGATACTCGATTCCGCTGATGACCGGAATGAAGCGCGGCAAGCACTCAGGGCTTGGAAGCTATCCGAACCGAATTCCACTAACTTATGCAGAAAAATCATGGATATTTGAAAATCCCTGTTGAAACGATGGACTACTACTCCGTACTTCCCATCAGCTCTCAGGAACCACATGGCTACGATCAAGATGCGATCTGGCTTTATGCTTCTCATCAGGAGCTTGCTCCTTCCCCTGGTAGCCAGTAAGAACCCCCAATACATAGTTCAATGAATATTTTACCCCTGCATTTGTAGTTAGTTAGTTTGCTCAAGGCCTATACATCTCTTCTGCTGTGGGCAGTAAATCGAATCCAAACAGCTTTCTCGCATTCGGCGCTCCACGACAGTAATTATTCCGGATCAAAGTGTATTTACTTTACGTTACAATAAAAGTGTATAGCAACCAAGGGGGGACACAAAAGTGCAGAGTGTCAATGAGTGTTGGTGAATGTGGCAAGAGCTTTTGGAGTCATTATTCGTCAACCAATAGAATATAAAGATTGTTTTCCCATACCCAGCGTCTTTTTATTGATGATTTGCAACCCCAGGAATCCTCAATGGCTAAGGCTCATAATGCCAAGAAATCTCAGGCCGTGAACTTCTAGCTTAAGATGAGGAAGGTTATTGGAGCTAACACATGTTCACAACATCTCTTCATGGTTTCTCTAATTCTCGAGCCTCCCCAAAGCTAGAGCCGCTCCCCCCCGGGACGTTAAATTTATACATACATACATAGACCTCATCACTCTGCCACTAAACGAGCTTGCCCTCATCATTAGCACTATACAGACCAGTTGCAGCGAAGCTGAAACAGTTCTCAATCTGACAACCCTGTTCGCTTCTCTTCTTAATGTAATTTCATACCACTCTATATGAGAGAGCATTGATTCTCACAACAAACTCATCAACAAGCCTGAAAATGTCGCGGTTCCTAACCATCCGAGTTTCTTGTGCTGTTTTCGGGGTCACAAATGTGCCACGCTGGATTGTCCAGGACAGTAGCACCAGAGTCAGCGAATTTTTATATGTGCAAGTGATTTCAGCAATCTTTGTTATATTTGCATGCGTCAGCCCATTGTGATTGATTTTTTATGACAAGAGAAATTACCACATTGAGCGACTTACATCTAAATCCAGAAGACGGCCGGGGCGATCTATGTTAGGATTGGCAGCTGCCACTGGCCTGCCACCAAGAGGCTGATACGCAGTGACATGAATACCTTCACATGCCTCGAATTTCAAAAGATACGGTTAAAGAGAGATCCAGACACGCAATTCCAGCAGGATAAAGCATAACGAGTACATCACGATCAGGCCGTCAGGCCGGTAAGAAACCATCGGTGTGTATCGCATCTGCCGCTATTGCTCGCAGCGCATCAATGGAGAGGTTGAACACATCATTGGGGTTTCTCCCGGGGTGGACTAAAGTTCCAAAGAGTTGTTTTCGCGTAATCTGTATTACTTGATTGGCAGCTGGTGGGTATATAATCTTTGAGTAATCAGTAAAGTGATCAAACAAATACAACCGTACATTCTGAATGATAAAACGTACAGCTGTTTGTAAAAGCGTTTCGTTTCCCATTTGGTTTAAAGCCCATAGTTGAACAACACCTGAGACCCGTCTGTTTGCATGCTTTGTCCACTTGGGTAGTAGAACCAATTGAACTTGATTCGCCCCTCCGATTAACCAGAGTCTCATATCGCGATGCAGATTTGCCGTAGTTTCGGTCCAACCTGACTTGATCACAATAGTTGGTAGGTATTGTCCTTGTACCTGGAAGAACGAGTCAGGTTGCTTTAAAGAGGAGGTATAGGGAGCCTGAAAGGATCGGAACGCTGAGTGCTCCGTGTTAGAATCAAGTTTAATCTGAATATGCATATGCGGCGAGACAGAAGGTACATACCGGTACCAGAGGAAAACTCCAACTGATTGTATTCAGCTGGAGTAAGAAAGGTGGAGTATTCCATCCTGTGAAACTCTTTGACGAGCCACTTAGTATGGCAATCATGGGTGAACGTTGGCATCAAGTCAACATCTAACATCTGGGTAAAAGAATTGTAGCTCAATCTTTCAAATGCTACAAGTTAGCTAGTATTCGCAAAGGAGTTGGGAGGTCGTTATCTACCTTGGACGAATGTTTTCAACTTTTGAAGACTCTTCGAGAGAATCAAAAACTAAAGATCCAGCCTGAGTTTCCACGTTCTCATACGCTAGATGGGTTGGCCCTGTGGCATTTAGGATTTCTCGATGCACAGTATTATACAACTGTTGGGGCGATGGTTTATCCTCAGAAGTGGTTTTGCTGGTGCTTCGCAAAGACCTCGAGCCCGATATGTCACCCATGTTGACCTCTCTGAGAAAGCAAGATGGTAAAGTAGTAGTAGTTGTCGTAGTAGTAGTAGTAGTAGTTGTTGTTGTTGTTGCTGTGGTGGTTGTTGCTGTGTTGTTGTAATTTGCCTCTTGGGAAGGAGGGCCGTGAATGACCTCATCCCAAGTCGCAGTCACCAACTGCCACTAGAGCTTGCCAGAACCTCACATCCACGGCAGCCTATAGTGACAAATGTGTCAAATGGGTTTTTTTGATGTTTTCCACTGTAATTACTTAATTCCACTTACAGACACTCATTGATAGAAATTTTATACTAGAAAGCAATGCACCTTGAATTCTCTACATACATTTTAAAACAGTGAATTTATGTCATTGTAGATATTATCACTAGATATTATTGCTAGATACCATTGCTAGATATTATCACTAGATATTATCGCTAGATATTATCGCAAGATATCATTACTAGATATTATCACTAGATATTATCACTAGATACCATTGCTAGATATTATCACTAGATATTATCGCTAGATATTATCACTAGATATTATCGCTAGATATTATTGCAAGATATCATTACTAGATATTATCACAAGATACCATTGCTAGATACCATTGCTAGATATTATCGCTAGATATTATTGCTAGATATCATTGCGAGATATCATTGTCAATGTTTCCACACTATGGGCTGGTGGTTGCAGTGTATAGATAATGGATTCAGTGACCACACCCACTGTGGGCTGGGCCACAGCAGATCCATGAATATATATATATATATATATCACTCTGAGCACCATGATTCAACAAATGGTTATGTTGACTTTTTGCTATGAATAATCTAGTTATTATAGTACTAACTTATTATATTTAGTGATGATATTCATAACAATATCTAGCAATGATATCTAGCGATAATATCTAGTAATGATATCTTGCGATAATATCTAGCAATAATATCTAGTGATAATATCTAGCAATGATACCTAGCAATAATATCTAGCAATGATATCTTGCGATAATATCTAGCGATAATATCTAGTGATAATATCTAGTAATGATATCTAGCGATGATATCTAGCAATAATATCTAGCAATGATATCTTGCGATAATATCTAGCGATGATATCTAGCAATAATATCTAGCGATAATATCTAGTGATAATATCTAGTAATGATATCTTGCGATAATATCTAGCGATAATATCTAGTGATAATATCTAGCGATAATATCTAGCAATAATATCTAGCAATGATATCTAGTGATGCAGCTGGCAGTCGCAGTGTCTCAGTGGTTGGTTCAGTGGCCACACCCACTGTGGGCCGGGCCACACCACCACACCCATGGGTATATATATCACTATGAGCACAACCATTTAACAAATGGTTATGTTGGCTTTTCACTTTGGATAATCTAGTGATTATAGTGTTATCTTATCACAGTGATGATATATATTGAAGATGATATCTAGCAATGCATTGCTTTCTAACAATCAATAAGCCCTATTCAATTACAAATAGAATGAATATGATAGGTGTGTGTACATTGTAACACTAGTATAAAAAACCCATTTGACACATTTGTCACTATAGGCTGCCGTAACATCGAGCTTGCTCATCCAAGTGTAAGGTTGGCATCGCATTCATGGATGTTCAGAAATGGCTTAAAACAGTATTGAAATAGAGGCACCTTGATTGGCCGCGCCCCCATCTTACATACTGGAGGTAGTTAACTGATTTCTATCGTATGAATGACTGGGAATGCGATCTTCGCAATATCTAGTACACAGAGCTTAGACACTTACATTGGCCTCTTGGAGTTCGCCCTCTTGGCCCTTGAGTGTTACCATTGTAGGGCTCTGAGCATTCTATCATTCACAAACGTCGCAGGGCTGTCAGGTTCTTAAATCCCTAATAGCTACTATATAACGTCTAGGCAATTGCCACATATGAGTGGTAAAGATATCGAAATTCCAGGGCTTTTTGCACCACGAAGACACTTAAGCATGAAGCCTATAAGCTACTAAATACTACGAGTGGTTTTCAGCAGAAAAGAGACAGTGAGATACCCTGATGGAGGGTAGACAAGGAAGTCAGTAGACATCCCAGATATTCTGCAAGGGAAAGGGAGACTGTCACATACTCAAACAGGTGTGGATATAATATTCTTGATTTTTAAAAGTGCAAATCAACGACCAAGTCTCAAGCACTTGCGGAGAGATGAACAGTTGTGACTCTCCCGATGTCGACATGGATATCCATGGAACAAAACAAAAAGCATTGGACCCTCAAAGTCGGTTGGTGAAAGCTTCTGCGTTAGTTCTGACTTCATCACCCACCCTCCTCAGAGTCTTCGTGCAAATCATTTGTGATGAGGGGTCACTTGGTATTTTCTCTTCACCTACTAGAGAGGTTTAATGACTGCCGCAGATAACTTCCCCGCCAGTGTCCGTGAAGATCAGGGGCCATGTCTCAGAAGATTATTCCGTCTACTGCGTATGTTGGCAATATGCACTCCATTTCAGCATTCGCACAGTTGGGCCTTTGGTTGCTTGCTGGTGATCGATTGCATCTTTGCCACTTGGCAAGCAGGTAACAAGAATCAGCAGGTTTTGCGGATGTAACTTGTCATAACAAGACGCCAACAATGTCTTTCAGCACATGAGCGGCAAGCATGGAACATAACTCCCTGTTAGGTAGCAATCGTTTGAGCTCCTGATGGAAATGGTTGATTGAAACCCGAAACAATGCTGGATGGCCTTGCCTTAACTTACTCGCATCCTCAGAATGTTATCGTCAGTGCGCTCACTTAGTGATTTCAGTCTTCTAGGGAGGGAGATATTCATGCAACGTCGCTATATTTGCGTGTTGCATCTCTTCACCTTGATATTTGCTTGCTAGCCACATGAGGTATCTGTTCAAAGTGACCATCGCACAACATCCCTCCCAATTTATGAGGCACAGAAACCTCGTCACATCCTAACTGGACGTACCGAACTATGAGGACAAGGAGACCCAACCAAAGACGGTCGACTGGCTGAGACGTCGCCGTTTTATTGACTGCTGTGGCCACTCGCGGCCACCCTACATAACCAACAGATGGCTTGTAGGGTGCTGATTCGTCAAGGGCCGCTCAGGAATCTCTCGGCGACCGGGGGTGCCATGCAGCAAGGGGATAGTCCCCGGGGCGGCTGGGCAAGAAGCCGTCAACTGGCGGGGGACCTTGCCTGCAAGACTTGTCTGGCGTAGCCAAGATAGCGCCATAGGCCAACGAGCCGTTGGCGCAAGGTGAGAGTTTTTTGAAATGAATCAGATGGCGTGGAGAAGTGGCAGAGGAGAGAGGAGCCTAATCATTGCTTCTTGAATTCGTTTCTGTTTGAGTTCCATATCTCCTTCGTTTATGTTTCCTCGTGTTTTTCTTTCCTCCTGCAGAGGTTGCTTTATTTTTAACTTAGCCCCATCACGGACAAGCGATCGGACATACATAGCCTCGTCCTTGGTGCAGAAGGCTGTTGATCCCTGTCAATCGTTTATCTATCCACTTTATTCGAGGTCGAGGCAGTTGTTGGAGCTTCTGCTCGACAATTTGTTCTTACTCTTGATCAGCCTTTCCATCATTCGCAATCACCACAGGGTTGCAGATATCGAGATCCGACTATGTATACAACCGTGTTTCACCCCTGTATCGCGAAGCGCTGAAAATCCCCCCTGCCCTTGCACTTGAAGGCCTGTATATATCCTGGAGTATCCCCAGTGCAACAGCGAGTTCAGCGAATACTGCTGAGCCTCTGGCTCCAGGTGTCGGTCACTGGTGAACATATTCTTGTTCTTTTGTGTTGTCATTTTGCTTGAGAGCAGCACCGTACAGCATGAGGCCGCAAGTGCAGGTTCTTATTGAAGATAATAACTATGAACCTCAGAACGCCCGCAACAGGTATTCGTACCTAAACACACCAGCAGAGCTCCATGCGCCGACATTTCCTCAACAGAACAAACAGCAGAGACATCCCTCGCTGCCTGCGAATGCGGCAGAGCCTCCGCCTCCGCCGCCTCTCGATCACTACTCTCATCCTCGTCCATCCTCTTATATGCCGACGATCATGCATCAAGATGCTTCTGAGAAATCTATGTCCCTCCACCATCACCCACAAAACGCTCCGCCATTATCAGAACACCCTGCTCAGTTTGCTCCATACGCAGATAGTCCAACAGAGAATACCACAAATGCACCACACGACTCAAAACTATCTCCGTTTCCCCAGTCACCCCCCAGGATAGCCATCCCACCTTCTCACGACCAATTCGCAAACAAGGCCCCTTCAGCCGCACAGGAACAAGAACGGCGGGAAAAGATCCTGGCTATCGTGCCCGACAGTAACCCACTAGAATCACACACTCCTCCCACCAAATACAAACCTCAAGCCATCAAACCTGCTTACATGACCCCAATTACTATACCTGACACTCACCATTTGAGCCATTTTCCTGGCCAGGTGGCACATCCAAATCAACGATTGCAAGGAGATACGTGGAACCATGGGCTGTGCGACTGCTCGGATATTGGCACCTGCTGTTTGGGACTCTTTTGTCCGTGTATTCTATATGGTCGAACAACTTACCGATTAAACAGAAAATCTGAGCGGAAGGATCCTACTAATTTATTGGGTTATGAAACATGCAATGCGTCCTGTACAGTGATGGCTCTTTTTTGCGGGTGTCAATGTATGTATTTGCTCTACTTTGCGCTTTCAGTGCAGTCGCTCCTTTATAACGTCTCACTACCCCTTGCCTTCTTTCCACCCTTCCCCCGCCCTTGACCCTTCTTTCCGTTTGCGCAGCGAATCTATAGACTGAACAGAGACACCAAACAGGGCTATTAGCAACAATTCAGCATTCCCGCACACGTCGTGCGTACGGTATACCTGGCAGCATTCCCTCAGATTGCGTTCGAGCGACATGTTGCACATGCTGCACCCTCATCCAGGACGAGAAAGAGATAAAAACTCGAGAAGAGGGCGCCCGACAGACTGTGTCAACCCCATACCTTCCGCCCAGCCATATGACTTTCAGTCCACCACTACGGTGATGCACTTCCTCCTCCTTTTGTGGCCTCTTGGAATTGATCTTCGAGCTAAAGAATGCTCATCATACAAAAGCCGCCGCCGAGAATTTGCGAGGTTCCATTTTTGTCTATTCAAGGCCCGATCGATACCAGCTTATAAGAAACGAAATAAAATGTTACATAACGCCCAGCTCTTTTTTGTGGTTTACTCCCTTCGTCCAGGATCTCCATACTCCGGAACATCATCCGATGTATATTGCCAACTTTCCTTAATATTTGCGCTACATAAATTGCTACTATACTGACTCTATATGATTGAACGAATTCGAATTGGATTTATTGAACACCATCAGATGCCCCTTTCTTCCAGCTTGGAACCACTCTCGGAACTTGTCAACGTTAACTCATTTTTATTAATGTGTTACTTTCAAACCTTTGTTCCTCTCAATATTTTATGATCCATGTTTAGCTCCTCGTTGGGTCGAGTTTTAATCACTTGCCCATATTGAAGGATATTTTGTTCCATTTTCGCCTTCGTCATCTGCGTTCCCTTTTATATATTTCAACCCTTTACAATCACCGACTTCTGTCTCTTTTTTCTTAACTATATCACCCCCAAGAACATGGTTTATCAGCTCATTGGAGTCAAAGTACCCGTTGGACCAGGAATATTTACTGCATTGCGTATTTGGTGGATTTACTATTCTTGCCAACCCCTGTAAGGGAACGGAAGATATCCGGCCAATTTCTTTTTCTTAAATGTACTCCAGCATGAGCCCAGGCCCCGCTTCATTTTCCAATGGATTCTTCCCCTGTTCTATTAATACAGCTGCTATACATCTTGCCCTCGCTCCGTGTCCTGAGCTACAGGGAAAATATGTATATTAGTTTTGCCTATTAAGATATTTTTGGACTTGGCCGCTGTCACCGTTATGATCAAAAACTACTGCGTACAATGCCCACTGTATTTGGCAGTACACTCCTCCAATTTGATTTGAAATGGCCAGACCCTTGCGGCTATCAGCAGCTAGGTGGAGGACTGCCAAGAGCTCCCATGTCTTGGCGTTATAAGCTTTGTAAACCTTAAATCACCGCAGGATCCACCCAGGGACCTTTTGAAGGAATTTTATTGGCTGTAAGGAAAATTTAGCAGTGACACCCACATAACTTAGGCATTCTTGGCGCTGACTAAACTCGGGCGACTGCCGGATCCACAACTGCCTATTCGGGACTAGAGTATCAACGGACATCAAGAACTCTCGTCCGGACTCAGACCACAGACAGGACAACCCCTCTGTTGTCTACTTCAAGTGCTCTTGAAATAGAGAGGGCGGTTGCAAATAACACAAAGGATAGACGGGGAACACGCACCCATCCTACAAACTGCAAATGTTTTATGTTTTACTTCTTGTCCGTTTCCCCTCACGGACGATCTATTTCGTTTCGGCTCGCCGCGATAGTTCCACTGCCTCCGACGTTCATTTCTAGTGGCCATCAACGTAACGCCTGATTTCCCTTTGCCCTTTCTGGCGCTTAAACCACCAAGTCGCACCTGTGTTCCCCCAGGGACGCGAAAAACCTACCCGGTTGTGGCGGTTGGTCGTCAATTTAAACGTCCTTCCCCCCCGCCTGCCCCAACGGCATTGGAACAGCGGCACGCGAACGGTCATTATCGCCATCACTAACATAAAGGAATTGTGGTGGAAACGGGAAATTGGAATATAACAGAGTGCTAGGCGGGATTGAGGGACTTTATAAACTGCTGGATACGGATTGAAACTTCCCTTCAGCCTTCGCTTGATCTGCTTTGTTCACTCAAAGCATACCGGATGTGGATGCCATTCATACACAACGCCGCGGACTGCGGGAATTGGACGTTATGAGTTTTGTGGGGTGGCTGTTGTCTCGCAATGAGTCCGACCGCTCTCATTCTGTTTGCCCGGGTACCACATTAGGCAAAGGAGGTACGTAAAACGGCGCTGACCAATCTCTTTCCTGTCCGCCAGCTAAAGATGGTTTTGGTTCTCGAATTAATTTTCCTGGTGTTTTTTTTTTGTGTTAGGGACTATCCTCGTCAACGACACTTTCATCATTACGTTAGCAGAAAATGCTATCTTCAGACCGGCGTGCACAAATGTGCCAGTCATCGACGTCGACAATCCAACCTCAATTGCAGACATAGATGAACCCTTCTACGCATCCACTTCTCCGCAGATGTACGTCATCGCCACGGCCACAGTTATCAGTTATCTCCTTGTCATCATCCTGTTCATTACCCCGCGCACTTTCTTCGTTGGTGGTCGAGGTGGTGGGAGCTTCCTGGGCCGACGTGGGCGGTTAGGTGGCTCGTATGGAAGCTCGTCCGTCATAGGGATTGGTGGCCGGCCGTGGCTACAGAAAGTCGCTGCCACCACCACTGCGATATCCCTCAGTATCGCAACAGCAGACTCTTTCCGTGTCGCCAAAGAGCAATATGACCGCGGATACATGGACTCGAGCGCACTAACAGCCGAAGTTATAGGTGGTGTGGAGATTCGTGTTGTCCGCGTTATTTCGAGCACTTTTCTTTGGCTGGCACAGGTCCAGACTTTGATTCGCTTGTTTCCACGCCACAAGGAGAAAGTAATCATAAAATGGACGGGTTTTGCATTAATAGTGCTGGATGTAATATTCAGCATCCTCAACAGTTTCATCAGCCGATCACTGAACCCAAGTCGACCGAGGAATATTGTTGAGGCCATACCAGCTCTCAACTACTTGTTTGAGCTATCTTTGAGCTTATTATACGCTGCCTGGGTTATTTTCTATTGCCTTTCTAAACATCGCTTTGCCTTCTTCCATCCCAAAATGCGCAACATTTGCCTGGTGGCCTTGTTGTCTCTCGTTTCAGTTGTTATCCCCATTGTATTTTTTGTATTAGATCTTTCGAAACCTAACGTTGCCGGCTGGGGTGAGTATATTCGCTGGGTTGGAGCCGCCGCAGCGAGTGTGGTGGTTTGGGAATGGGTCGAACGCATAGAGGCGCTGGAAAGAGACGAAAGGAAAGATGGGATTCTCGGACGAGAGATATTTGACGGCGACGAAATGCTGGAGGTTACTCCATCCCAGGAGGTCGATTGGCCTGGCTCACATAACGATAAATATGATGGCGGAGGAAATGAAGGTTCTGGTTCAGGCTGGGGCGGCGTCATAGGTCTAACTCATCGACCCTTGAAGACGCGAGTCACATTCCAGAGCCGCTTACCTCAAGCCCGGAGAAAAACCAGGAAGACAACGACTACAACAACTCCAGCGGCAAACGGCACGTCTACTAATGGCGGCGATGATGTCAATTCCACGCCCCCCCCAAATACAACAACCCCTGTCAGCCGAACAGACACCGTTAGTGCTGCAAGCACAGTATATCGAGTCCGCTACCATTCCGTTGGCAGCGTCACTTCAGACGGAATGGAACGGGCGCCAGATGAAGAAATTCCAAAGGAGTTTCCGGCCCCTACTCACCCACAATCTACTATTAGCAGAGATTTCTGCAGCCATTCTCCGCCAATACCAGTAATGAACTCAGGGCTCGGGTGGATAGTGCTAAATAATCCTTTTAAGAAACGACGCGGCTCTCCACCAACACAAGTAGCAACAGCTCAGGCAAAAGTGACACACACTTTGCAATCAGGATCTGAGACCGCAAACGGCGATGGTACGAATGACAAAACGTGGAATTTCAAATCAAAGCTTGACACAATTTTTACCTACCGCCCTTGGGACAAAGGTAAATTGTCGCGCGAGACGGATCCTGAAGCACCTCTACCCGTCACCGTCATCCCTGCACCCAGGAGCGCGCCCAGGGGCCAGTCACCCAGCAGGGACGATGGAGAACAGGACACATCGACCCAAGACCAGCGCGATATAAGAAGCAACTCTGACCTCCCAGTGATGGTAATTCCACCACCGTCACGATCATCAAGGACCTGGCCACTCCCTGTTGTAGAGCCATCATCGCAGGC
Organism: Histoplasma capsulatum G186AR; assembly: GCF_000150115.1. Lineage (NCBI taxonomy): Eukaryota > Fungi > Ascomycota > Eurotiomycetes > Onygenales > Ajellomycetaceae > Histoplasma > Histoplasma capsulatum. The sequence continues at coordinate 1,029,673 of NW_025544802.1, forward strand.
TGGTGAGCGAAGAAACGAATCGCTGGAAAGGCCATTCGTGGGAGATGGCGCTTCGCCTCGCCCCAGAAAGCAGACAGATACAGTTCATGTTGGAGATTCGAATGAGCTTCGTACGTCCGCCGCTACGTTGGCATCCGAAGCCACATTGTCATCGCCCATCCCGATACACCCCGTTTCTCCCAACTCGACATCTTCTGCACAAGGCCATCGGTCGGATACCTCAATTCACCCACACTACTGGGGTGGCGGGCTAGGACGGCGAATTTCTCCTACATCTGAAGTGCCCATATTGATAGAAGAGGAACACGCAATTATTCAGGTTGTCCGTGAGCAGTCGTCGTCTTCGTCCTTTGATGATGGGAATGGTTCCGACTCCACGTCCCCTGCTATTGAGATATCACCAGACGGTGAAAGATATCCTCATACAACTACTAACTCGACGGAGCCAGTGCCCCAGTCGTCATCTTCGGGAAGCCCGACTGCTCATAGTCGACATATTTCCTTTTTACACCCTCTCCACGATCGAGATAACCCTCGACATCTCACCGATTCGGATCTTGGGGCACAGCACGGGAATTGACACTGTTCCGCCCATGGAATTTTTGGGGATATCAAACAAATCAAAAAGAAAAAGCATGCGGGCTTCACTCCGTGGCCAGCGGCTTGAATTTTCCACCTCCTGGTTTACTACTTCTGACGATTTGGGAAACTTTTCTTTGCAATCATAGGATTTGCCTCCCTTTGCACATTTAGCGCGGAGTTTTCTTCCTTCCTTTCCTTTTTTCTTTTTTTCTGAAGTTTTGGGTTTGGGGGTTGGACTTCTAGGCGGGCAAAATCATTAGGACACCATTGGATTGTATATATGCGATGAAGTGTTTTCTTTCTTTTTCTCTTTCAGGTTTGGGGGATCGCGGGCTGGGCTTTGCGCATTTTTGGATAGAAACATGTTATTTTATCATTACATTTCCTGGGAAATTGGGTTTACACTTGACATGTATTTATTTACTTATCTACCTTGGTTATATCTCTTTTGACCTCATTCTATATATGTTTTTTTGATTTTTTGATTTTTTCTTTTTTCCGCTTTACCGCTAGAAATAGACTTAAAGTTAAAGAGGTCCTCTTTAGTGCCTCTGTTTTTTCTCAAACAAAAATTAGGACGATGTTCTAGCTTGACGCGATCCTTGTCAAGTGATGGCCTCCAGCTTTGTCCCTCGTCATCTCTTGCTGCCTTTTATACCTAACCTGACCACCGCAAAAATCCGGGACATGCAAATTCGTCAATCCAGGAACCACCACGACAACAACCATTTCCATGACCCTCTCCTACTGTGAATGAAGCGACGGGGCTTGGTACATGCAATCCGTCCCCCCGGCCGTCCGCATCTTACGTCCATGAAACCCGTTAACAGAAAAAAAAATGTCAAACGTCAACACGAACATGTTTGCAACAGCTGGTGTTGATCTTGCCCTTGCCGGCCAGCGACCCGGGCTCTTGACCCTGCCTTTGAACATTATCGCTGTGCTTGTGGCGCATGTAAGTGTCTATTGGTGTTGTTTTTCATTTGCAATATCTCCTTCCTCTCTTTTCGATCTCGAGACACCTTGTATACTAACCCTGAAATCTTCCTCCTCTCCCTGCAGTTGGACAATGTTGCAGACCTCGCTCGCCTTTGCCGTACATGTCGGGTGTTGAACTATATGGCTCTCCCACAGCTCTACAAAGACCTTACGCTCACATCGTACGATAAATTCCGATACCGCGACGAATTTGTGGAAGGATGCGGCAGTGGTAGCCCATTTTCCATGGCCCTCAATGCGGTGGTGACCCGAAATGTGGGTGGGTTAGTTCGGTCTCTGACGCTGCGGGGTGAGTGGAGGGAGAATGAGCTGGAGGAACATGCGAGAGTCGGGAGGGTGCCGGATTCGTCAATGATGCTGAATATCGTGGTGAGGGCGGCGGTGGATAAGATGCCTGGGTTAGAATCTGTCAGGTATGGATGGAGTTCTCCCGCCGATGAACCTCAATATGAGAAGCAGAAGACGTAGATATGCTGATTGCGATTGACATATTTTGTTTCTGGTGCGGAAAAATAGCTGGGAGCTCAATACAAAAATGTTGCAGACGGTGTATCAGGGGCTTGCCCAGCTGCCCAGGCTGAAGTCTTTAACAGTACGATTCCCATCGGGTCGGCATCCTCGGCCAACTATTGTTATTCCAGCGATGCCGCATCTACGCGCGCTTAAAATCACGGATATTGATCCCCTTTGCTACCCGGATGACCTATCTACTTTGCTATATCAGAGCAAAAAATTACGAGAGTTGAGGCTACACTGGTCCCCCCGGATGCAGGAAGCGCAGGAGGCGAGCGTCAATCTCACTGACTATTTTCGCAAGTGCATTGCGGCCAAATCGCCAGTGAAGCTCAAAAAGGTTGCATTCCAAAACTTATACTCACTCCATAGAGAGGAAATCATGTCTGGCATTGACTATTCTGGGCTAGAAGACCTTACTGTATTTACTGCGCCTTTTGATACTATGTCCTTCGTGGAAAATAGCTGGCCGATGCCGACTTGGGAGCTGAATTTAAAGTCCATGCGATTTGACCGTCTGGACAAACGAAGTTGCGAGGTATTAGGCAATCTCGAAGGATTGGAAAAGTTTTATTTAGTGACTGGCATCCGAAGCCCAGGAGATTACCGCAACAGTCCTAAACACTTTTCCTTAGAGTCATCCACGATTCTGACGCCGGATTCTTCACCTGCAGGACGGAGGAGATCAGTCTCAGCTAACGACGGGACCCCAAGCTCTATCTCCAATTACGACAACTTCATACCCCAGTCATCGCCGACGGTATTGAATTTTCCACTCTACGTCCGTGACCCACTTTTTCAAGTAATAACATCCGGTCTTGGGTCCACGCTCCGGCACCTTCTCCTCCCTTCCCGATGGACTCTACCTCCACACCTAATTGCACGACTGGTGCGCGCATGTCCGCAGTTAGAACAACTTGCTCTAGCAACCGAGATGACCAGCATGGAGACTCTCAGCTTGCTCCTCCCATTTTTGCGAAAACTGGTTGCTCTTCGATTGCTTATCCCCACTCCTTATTCCGCCTCGGACCCAAATGATGCCCATTTATCACCTCCGAATGCCGCTGTTAACACCAATGGACGACAGCCTCCAGAAATTAATGCGCGCTCAATCGCTGAAGTGGTTGATATGGACGATTGCATCCACAATGAAGTAATGGGCGTGTCGCTCGCGGACATGGAGATTTTTGGAACACTAAAGATAATCGGACTTGGTTGGAAAGCGTGGGAGTTGGGTGCACTATATACAATTCCTGCATCCAAGGCCACCCAAGCATCCCTCTTGAGAGACGAAAATGCAATTGCATTGAAATATCATTCTGCGCCAGACGATCTTTCGGACGATCAATTGGTGGAGGTGAGATTTGCGATTCCAGAATCCATTCTGCGACACCGGCAGGCATCATTGAACGCATGGCCGACTACTTTTTCCCCGCGAGGAAAGCGGAAACGGCGATCATACAGTAGCGATCTCAATGGCGATAGTAGCATTAACGACCACAGCCCCGTTCCTAACCCTAATAACCACCAAAATACGCTCTCATCCCCTTCACCCCCAACCACCTCAACCTCGACAACAAACCCCAATCAGCAAATCCCACCCTCCCCATCCAGAGCTTCCTCCGTCTCCACAACGACAACAACAGCCACCAGCCTCTCCACCGAACCCCAAGCCCAGGTCCCAGGCCACAGCCCTAACCCTCCTCCCATCTCGGCCAAACCACCCCTAACACAACCTCCCATACAACAACCTCCACCTCCATCTCAATTCGGCCACACTCTTACTTTCCCTTGCGGAGACAGACCCATGTGTAAGTCTAACGATACCATGACGGACGTAATACAGTGCATAAACTTCAAGGGGCTATCTGGGGGAGGAGATGTACTTTACCGCCGGCGGGTTAAGCGGGTGGGGTGGGAGGTGCTTAAGCACTGGGAAATCTGGGGCCTGGATGTACAGGAGATCTGAGGGAAAATCTCGTTTGGAGAAAGAGAAAAAGTTGATACATATGTGTGTATGGCAACCCCCCCCCCCCCCACTTTCTTTTCTTTGCCACAAAAAAGGGGGGTTACTGTGATTGTAGTGGGGTTTTGCAGATAGCAACCAATACTTATGGCCTGGCACTGTATAAGGACGGAGGCAAATATGTGAGATGTTCGCCCTCTTCTCTGTTCGGATTTGTCTTTTGATTATTATTCTTGGAGTTTTGGTTTTGCGGACATTGAGTCGGCCAGTGGTCTTGACATCAATATGTTATTTGTTATTTATATCAACCAGGATGTTTTTTGATTGGCTTTGACTTTCTTTCTTTTTTTTTTTCCCCCCCGCTCTTTACATTTCAATTTGAACCTATTTATTTATTTTTCTGTTTTTGCTTCACACCCGGGCTGAAAGTGAGTTTCGAATGCAATATAGAAAGTTTGCTATCTTGAGTTCGTGCGAAGTGTGCGTGCCAGGAAGCAGTAAAGGGTAGTTAGGATGCTGAATGGAATATATATTGAGAGAGAGAGTGAGTGAGTGAGGTTGTTTTAAGGACTGGTGATGTAGCAGTTGCTTTGATGGAGGGAGACAAAACTGACGTTAACATAAGCCCGTTCTCCTACATACAGCCTCCAAATTCTCAAATTCTGCAGGCCAAAATAACTAAAGGAACGAAAAAATAATATGGCCATGGCTGTGGATATATATTTATGCTTGATGCTTGTTTGTGTACAATATTGTATAATATATAGACATCAGCTAAAGATGCAATAATTTCATACATATACATACGTACGGTACATATATACGGATAATAGGTAGATAGATAACAAACGGATATCAAATATCCATGATGATCCCACTGATCTGTTGATCAGTGAAAAGATACCCAACAAGGACGGACGTCTTTCATCGAGTGTAAGGCAAACACACACTATCTCTCTCACACACACTCACAAAAAGGTGGGGAGGGATTCATAAAGCATAACACGGCCACCAAAAAAAAAAAAAAAAGAAGCCAAAACGATATTTTTTTTGAGGAGCCAAACACAATACAGTTAGCAAGCAGTATGTCAGTAACGTCAAGAAAAGAATATAGGGAGAAAACCAAAATATCGCAAAGTATCCAATTTCGAAATCAGAACCAGAACCAGGGCTTATTAAAAAGAAAAAAGAAAAGAAAAGAACAAATAGACCAAACCACCCAATCTCGAAACCCCTATCCAAAGGCAAAAGAAGAAAGAAAGAAAAAACTCCGATACCCAACCCACCCATCTCCTAAGACACCGATAGATAGACATAGACAGATAAGGTACGAAAATACACCCGCACCAAATGGGGGAAAAAATACAAATGTAATTATAAATCAAAAATCCAGACCTACAAAAACCCACCCCCCATATCATCCTGCTCCTTCAACAACACCTCGAGCATATCAAACTCGCCCACCATCGGCCCCGTCCCGCCCAGTCCCTGATCAACCCCCATCGTCGCATTGTTGAAGAACTGATCGAGCGGCAGCGCGAACCAGTCTGATTGGCCTCCGCCGCCGCCACTGTTGGTGGCAGTGGCGGCAGTGGCATTGTTATTGTTGTTATTGTTATTGTTGATGGAGGAAGTATTGGCACCGCCGCTGGTGGTGGTGCCGTTCGTGGCGCCGTTGGGGAGCGATGGTGAGGACCCGCCGTTGTTTCCAGTGTGGTTATGGCTATTGATTACGTCGGGTGAGATGGTGTTGTTGTTATTGGCAACTGCGGCAGCCGTGGTGGTGGGATCTGCGCCGTCGAGGTCCATCTTTAGCGAGGCGGTGCTGGGGTCGTAGTAGTTGTAGTAAACGGAGGCGGGCGGGGGCATGAAGGAGACGGTCAGGTTGGAGGAGTTGAGGGGTTGGGCGGGGATGTTGGCGAGGGGATCTGCGTGGGTGGTAGACGGATGGCTGTGGCTATGGTTGTGGTGATGGTTGGGGTGTTGGTGGTGGGCATGGTGATGATGGTGGCTGTTTGTATCAAAGTGGAAGGGTGTGTTGGGAGAGAGCTGATGTTGCTGTTGCTGTTGTTGCTGCCAGCGTGCGGGGTTTTGGAAGTCATTTTGGCTTTGATCGAGTTGCTGGGATGAAGCGTGGCCGAGATGGTCCGGCGGATGGGGTGACTGTCGTGTCGACAGCGGTGAGGACATGAGTCCGGGTGGTTGCGCCTGCGGCTGCGGTGTTCGTTCGCGACTGCTGCATTCGCCAGTGACGCGGTCTGGGGGCGCAAAGCGGAGGAACCTGTTCCGGATGTTGGAGGTTAGGAGCTGGAGGAGATCAGCGATTGTGACGCTTAGATGGACATCGTCGACTACGCAGGTGCGTAGAGACTCGATAGTACGGTCTTGCAGGTCGAGGGAGATGCGGACGTCATCTTCTTTGGCACCTAGGGTGAAGGTCTGTTATGGAAGATTTTGTTAGCAGTCATGAAAGCGTGATAACAAAAGCGCGCAATAAAAGGCACACTTGTTCGGGATATCGCATCGCACCTTGAGAATGAATATCATTCCAGATAAAATTCGGAAAAAAGTGCGAACTGGTGCATGTTTCAGGGAATTGCCAGGGAGAAGACCGTCAAGGACGGTTTTCAAAATCCGTCGCGAGGCGTCGACGACCTCTTGAATATACGGTTCGTTGACCTGGTACTGTTCCATGAGGACCCGCCACGAAGCGGTCGCATTGGCGGCAGTGGAAGAATTTGTCTGGGCTGTTGAGTTGGGCCGCGTTGAACCCGCCGTAGATGGATGTTGAACCTCATTGCTCATTGTGGTCCATCTATCTACAACGGCTTGGAGGGCGAGGCAGTTGACATATAAACCTTGCATTTTTCCCGAATTAGAATTGGGTGCACATCATTGACGCTAATTTGCGGGAATTTAACACTCACGGGTATACTCGTATTCAATAGCCAGGATATGTCGCATATGGGCAGGCACTATCAGATCGTTAGTAACACACTGCATAATCTTTAAAAAAAATGATATAAATATAAAAGCTCACTAGAAACCCGATCAAACTTCGTCCTAAACTCCCTCAATGACGGTATAAACTTATCAATCTGTTCCCGGTATCTTCCACTCTTAATCAAGTTCGACGTCTGCTCTTTACTCTGGAACAACACCTGGTTGCTCGTATACATGATCTTCGAAATATCCATCCAGCAATCCTGCATCAAATCAATCGATCGGTCCTCGTGGGGGTCTAGGAAGCGGCAGTCCTCTGACGATACTGGATCCATGTTTATCCCCCATTGTGGGAGCGGGAGCATGGAGGGGATCCCCAACCGCCCGCTACTCTGCGAGACATATACGAGAATCAGCTTGCGCACGCGGCGTTTCCGGATGCGCTCGGTCGAGGACTCCGTGTTCGCGTTGTTGGACATCTGGTCGTTTTTGGGGTCGAAGACACCGAGCTCAAAGGCGAGCGCTTGTGCGGTGCTGAGGAGCATCCAGGACATGCGATCGGAGCGCCAGACAGGTTCGAGCCATTTGTAGAACGCAAGACGACCCTCCGAGCTACTACCACCACCACCACCTCCTCCTCCTCCTCCTCCACCTCCTCCTCCTCCTCCGCCGCCGCCGCCGCCGCCGCTACTAATACTCTGTGCCTTGCCCGTCGTTATGGGATCGTGATCATGATCGATATTCCCCCGATTATCCAGAGACTGCGTCTGGATCTGCGTCAGGAGCTGTGGGTCAATATCCAAGAGTGTATTCTCATCATCACCAGGCGGGAAATGCAAGGCGCGCGGGTGCCAGTCCGTCAGGAGCAGAAGGGCCTCGATAGTGCCCAGTGATCGTAGATTTCCACTACTCGCATTCGATTGGCCAGGGGCGAAGGAGAATTTGGGTATTTGGGAGGGTAAGGTGCCCCCGTCGAACTTCTCTTGGCCCCAGATTAAGCGTTCGATCATACCGCGTAGATAGGACCACAGTTTCTCGTGGATGGAGTAGGCGCGGGAATTTGCGCCGTTGCCTGTTAGGGGCATGTGGCGGGATGCGATGGTAAGCATGGTGACGGTCAGGACGGGCTCTTCGGTAAGGAGGGTTAGATGGGTTGCTGGAGAACTATAGTTTGGTATAACGATGGGACTCAAAGGGGCGAGATGCTCGTAGTAGCTGCAAAGGAAATTGGGAGGTGGGAGGGAGGCAAAGAGTCAATAAACAGTAGATATAAAAAACAAGGGATCGCAATGAATATGGATATATTTCCCCTTACTATGCGATATATCCCATGGCCTCATCAACACTGAACCAACCGGCCCTAATAAAGCGAAACCTCGACCACACCCTCACAGCATTCACATAATCCATATCCTCTACAAATCCGCCTTTCAGCGAAGGAGGCGCATTCATCAACCTGGACCCTTCCCTACCGGCATCGCTGGTCCCAACAACTCCCGCTTCACCAGCACGATGTTCGACAACGCCAACTGAAGTCGAACCGGCGGTCTGCGGCTGGTAGCGATGGAGAGACTGCTGGCCGTTGGACATGGACCTCCCAGATTTCTCTGAGACGTTTCCCCTCGCCAGGGCGTCAGTTGGCGAGGCAAAGCTCGACGTGGACGCGGAATAGCGATAGTCCAGCTGCTGCTGGCGATTTAAATCCTCAGTCCTCCCCGCTGCTTCGGATAGGAGATGGAGCGCATCGTGTGTGTTGCTGATGGCGGGGGATAGTAGCTCAGCCGCGGTGCGGTTCATGACTTGCTGGCCGCTGGCTGAGGCCAGGTTTTCCGCATAACCACCTTTACCTGTACCTGCACCGGGGGGGCCTACCCCTCGCGTCGGTAACCGATGACCGCCGGCGCTTGTATTGCCACTGGCACTCGCGGTATTACTGTGATATTGGTTGGGCGAGATAGGGTTTGCGGGGGCGATGGCGAAGCGGTTCTGGGGCGGGTGTCCGGGCTCAGTCCATCGACGGTGGGAGGAGGACGACATGCTGATATCGGTATCGACACCAGAGAGGGGGGCAGGGGGAAAGGATGAGATGTCGTTGCTATTCGTATCATCGTCATTATCATTATCATTTACACTGCTGATATTATTGGAACCGCTGTTGACGCTCTCCGCGGAATCGAGACGCGAGGCATCTGCAGACATCATGCGCTTGTCTCTGCGCAACGTGGTATCCTCCTCGAGATCGCCATTGGCAAGGCCTGTTGCTTCTGAGACTTTGCGCTTGCGGCGGGTGGCAGAGAACTCGCAGCGTTTGCTTTCCCGGCGACAGCGGACGCAGGGCGGGGGGCGTGGGTTGTCGACGCCTAGAAAGTGTCAATTTCATTGATCATGGCAATAGCAATAATACTATGATTAAGTAGAGAGACAGTAGTAATATAGATATAGATATATAAAAAGAGGACATACTTCCCAGGTCGCAGCGAACCTTTCTCTTGCGACACGGATCGCAGGCCTGGTAGCCGCGGCGGTGCTGGGGAGCGGGCGAGGGTGATCTGTGGGGGGAGGGGAATCCGGGGTTGGCGCCGGGGTTTGCGCGCTTGTTGGGGTTTGCAGCAGCATCGTTGGGCTGGACGGGCTGGACGGGCTGGACGGGTTGGTGGTGAGCTTGGGCTTGGGAGTGGGCGTGGGCAGCGGAGGAGGAGTGGTGGAGGGTCTGCGGTGAGGAGGATGGAGCAACCCTTGTGGCCATATCGTCGGCAGAGAGAGACGCGATATTTATAGAAAGGTATATATATGTATGGATATATGAAACACGACACACAGGATACACAAGGGGCGGGGGCGGATCGGAGGTGTTCCTGTGCTTGTGTCGGGGGGGAAACCTGTGTCGGTCTGCGGCCGTGGCCAGTAGCAGCAGGAACAGGTGCAGCAGGTATCGCGATCCCGTTCCCCGTTCCCCGTTGGCGGTGGGAGATGCGTCGGCGGGGGGTGGCGGATATTCGGGCGGCCGAAGCAAAGCGGCCTCGTGTGAGACAATTGTGGGAGAGAAGTGGGTAATAAGGATGTAAGGACAGAATAGAACGAGAGAGTGGAGAGTTAGGCCGGGCAGAGCTGAAGAGAAGAGAAGAGAGAGAGAGTGTGTGTGGGAGGCAAGAGGGTGGATGGCAGCGGTGTTGGTGGAGTGGAGTGGAGTTGAGTTGAGATAGGAAGATCGAGGATGTTGAGGCGTCGATATGGACCGAAGAGGACACACACACACACCGACAGGACAGGGAGCGAGGCGACACCGCCTGCTGATTTCTGCTCTCCCACACACAGCTAGCACCACCTCTGCTTCCTTTTCTTCTGCTTCCGCGTCTTCTCTTCGTCCTCGACTCGGTGCTAATCCACGGGCTAACTGTGCTACCCCGCTAACCTTAGCCGGCGAGCGGGTCGCCGTCGCTGGTTGTCCTCGTCTCATCTCAGCATTCATGAAGCTATCCCCACCCGCCAGCAGCCAGCCCCTGTCCTCTCCTCGCGGCCAGGAAGAAGAGCATGTCAGCCGCGGCACCCGACAAACGATAATGATGAGGGTTCTAATTTTGTGGTGTTTATTACGTCTCCCTTCGTGGGAAGCCGTTGGCACTATTGAGCTCAAAGTTTCTATCTAGTTCCTTCGTGTACCCAACACTCTCACCCACACCGCATCTTCGCGTATAAATAACTTACACATACAGAGTGCCTCTACCACATAGGACAGATACAGAACCAAGTGCCGGAAACCCACCAGTGTGTACGCGCAATAACCAGACAAGGGCACGCAAAACCACCCCCCTGCCCTCATCTCCTCGAACCCTGGCCGGGTTGCACGCTCCGGTTGGGCCAATTGGCGGGAGTGGAACCTCGCCATCCCTTGGGGGATTCTTGGGGAACTGGGGATTATCCTCCCTCCTGCCTGTATGCTGCCTGTATCCGGGATCCTTGGGGGAACTGGGGACCCAGGGGGAAGGAGGAGAAGCAGGAACTAAAACGGTTCCAAAGCGTTCTACTGCATAAACACCCAGGGACCAGGTCGGAGGTCAGCAGGGCGGGCAGAAATAATATTACTGATTATTCTCGTCTATTAACTTAACTATTCTTAACCGTCCAGTGACAATGAAAAAAAAAAAAAAAAAAAAAAAAAAAAAAAGTCGAGGTGAAAATTCCTAATGGATTTTGTTCATACAGTCTAAGACGCAAGCCTCGGAAATTCCCGTGCTGGCAGTGACAGCCGGTTCTTGTTGCTCTCTTTTTTCTTCTCCTCCTCGCCTCCAACCCAAAATGCGGAGAAACTGGGGTTAGAGTTCGAAAAGGAGAGTGTGTTTGTTCCGAGAGAGGGAGGCGAATTACACTAACTAGCGTTGGCTACTCCAAAAAAACATAGATGCATCACATACTGCCGTAGACACGGGGAGGTTTTAAAAAATTCCTTTATCCCTATTGCCGTTATTATTGTTTATTATTATTTTATCAGAATTTTTACTGCGTAGTATTCTGCTTTTGATGGTAGGTATCACACCTTATACCTGCCACAGGAACGGTCAGGAACCATTTAAATCGACCAAGGTTAACTTCAAACGCGAAACTCAGAACAACATGTCAATAATGTGCTCGCATATCATGGCTCAAACCAATCCAGCCATGGATGGGGTCAAAAAAAAAGAAAACCCCGTCGTTTTGGAGTCTCAACTCCCATCCAGCATCTAGCTTTTCAGTTTCTGTGGTCCCTGCGGCCGCTCTCCGGCTCGCTCGAAGGCTTCCCCCTCGGCCACCAAGGTATGAATTAACTCTTTCCGCCTCCCCTATTATGATTATTATGCTTTTCCACCCCCTGCAAGTCGCCGGTCCACAGCCAACTGCCCATTCGCCTTGGCCAGAATATTCTCTTGCAATATCTTTCTTGCTCCAGATCCGGGCCCACCATCACCCATAATACTCCCCGCCCCTCCGGCTCCCGGCCCAGCCCCGGAAACAACACTGTCCTCACTGCCCCGTCGCGACACACTCGGGCTCGTCAACCCGCTCCTAATGATATGACTCCCTGCCCTCCCCCGAACCCCCAGCAGAAGCCCGCGCACAACCCCGCCCGCTTGCCTTGCAGGTAACTCCCCCGTACCCGCCGTCAACACGTACAGTAAATATTTCAAATTCGGTAACGTATGCCTCACATCAATAACCCTCAGCCCCATCCGGTTCATCATATACTCGATATTCTTATTTAGCAAAAACACACCGTACTCGAACCGATAGTGCCCATTGACCGGGTACAGCGGGAACGTGCGCTGCGGTAGGCCTGCGGAGATCGGGTCGTCGATCAACGAATGGGATAGATAAGGCCGCACTGGATACGGGAGGGGAACGGAGAGGTAGAAGGAGAGCAGGTAGACGAGGTGCGCCGTATAGCCCAGCGCAGCCGCGATGCATTCTTTGTCCATGTCTTCGAAGGTCGAGTTGGGCAGCGCGCGGCTGCAGATGGTGAACGCCAGTGGCTTCTCTGGGATCGGCTCGATCGGGTATATCGCCTGCAGCTCCTCACAGATCCGCCGTATCTGGCCCATGGAGTCCTCAGCTGTTCGCCGCAGGAGGTTTTCGCTAGAGGACATGCTCGATTGTGCTTCGGAAAGGAAGGACTTGGTCTTTTCTTGAGACGAGCGTCCGCGGGCCATGGCGGTACGTCGTGCTTCGAGACTGTGTTGGATCTCTTCTTTTCGTTGTTTGCTCTGCCGTAGTTGCTTTTTTGCGGACGTAATGGTGCGTTTTACGGACGAGAGTTTGTCGACAGCTTGAGATCGGGAACATAGGGTATTCAACGCCCTATGGTTTCTCTCGAGTATCGCATTTATTTGAGTTTCGAGTTTCTCCCGCGTCGCGAGGGCATCTTGAATACAATCGTCGAGATTGGCAAGGCGCATGAGCGCATCGTAAGTTGACGTAGACTGTAGGCGACTATCGTCATGGACCCTAGCATCAGCAGCAGAGGCAGTAGTTACGGGTGCTGGCAGCTGCTTTACAGGGGGCATATCCATCAAACTCGTATAAACACCATCCTGGAAGCGAAACACAACGCAGTTCGTCGGCAACGGGTGATAGAAACTCTCCAACGTTTTTCCGACATACTGCAACGAGCGCAGATTCACTTCCAGCCTCAGTAGCAGGATATACTCCGTCATATCCTCCGTCCTCGCCCACACATTACACGTCACCTGATCCAGACGCGACACCAGCGGCCCACAGACGTTCAGATCGAAGTGCTTGAAATCTGGATTCATCGCCCTTCCCACCACTTCGCTCACGTAGACCGGCTGATCCATGCCAGCACAATGTAGCGAGAACCACGAGTTTGCCATCCGGTTGCCCGCAATGTCCTCCAGTCGATGTTGTCGAATGAATGGACTGGCACCAGCCCAGCGTAAAGTGCTCCTCCGGCGAAGAATCTGAGCCTTGTTTTTTCGCTCTTTTTGATTTTCACTCCCAGGTGTCCCTAAAGGTGAGGCTGCAGCTGCAGCGGCGGTAACGTCTGCGGAGGAAAACTGATCACGACGCTTGAGGTCAGTAAACGAGCGCGACTGGGGGATGGGTGACGGCAATTCACGCATCGCCAGTAATTTAGTGGGGGACTGGAGGGCATTCGGAACACTGTCGTCGTCTATAGTCTTTCGGCTGGACGGCGTGTTAGGATTGACGGTGAGATTGCGCAAAGAGATGCCCTGGAGATGGCGAAGTTTGCGGTTCTAGAAAAAAAATATACTGTTTATGAGTACTACTATTATTTGTCATATATAAAATAAACCAATCTGGATAGAGAAGGGCATCTCCAAGCTCCCCCAAATGGGGTTTCATACCGAGAACCATGGTTTCTGACGCTGGCTATCTGAGGCACTGAGCTGTTCTAAACGCTGGACAAGGTCGTCTGCTGATCTGGAGAGAGCCATTGCTAGGAAGCATGCGATATGTGAGGCATAGATGTCGTCGTGCACTCGGCGGAGCTGTCATTCTCATCAACGTAAATAACCGGGATGAGAAGAGCACGAAGGAGTAGACCAGCCAGACAACGCTGTCTAGGCCATGTCAACCTCGACGCAGTGAGTAAGCACCGTCTACGGTAACTAGTTCGTTGACGCCGATGTGGTTGACCTGTGGTTGTGGTTATGGTGGTTGTCGTTGTTGGCTTGAAGCTGAGCTTTGTCTTGTCGATGGTTGTTTGGGTGCTCCCGATTGGTCCGGCCCCAGAACCAGGAAAAAACTTCAGATCCATGAACAACGAAACAACGATAACCACCATAACCACATCCACCACCACGACGCTCGTCCCGCCCCTCGATCTCAGGGAGGTTCCGACTACATCCCACTGCAGCAGGCGCCACAATGCTCTAGAAAACGATCAATTGGCTCTGCAGGAAAATTGATACAACGCACCGGCATCAATGGTTGCCGCGAGCATGGCCGCCAGAGCGGCTGCCAGAACAGCTACTAGAGCAGCGAGGGGAGCGGCAGCCAGTGCTGAAGCGGGTACCAGCTCCGGTGCGAAGACGGCCATTGCGAAGAAACCTGGAAAGAACTTGTCAAATCCAAAAATACAGGAGACGGTCAGCCCTGTCGTTGTCAGCTCCTGGGAGGCCCTTCGGTTCCCAAGAGCGACAAAACCCATCCAGGGCAAGGTCAGAGAAACTGGGTCCCGTGCTGCCCTACAATGGCGGACACAGGAGAGAGCAAGGCTACGCAAGGCATTACACCGCCTAACGCATGGGAAAAATATATTTGCCTACAACAATATCCGAACGAATCAGGTTGTATATTCGTTTACGAGAGAGCTTGAGGTGAGTGGATTCTTCTTCTTCTTCTTCTTCTCCAACTATCTAAGAGCACAGTGCAGACGAATACTCAGAACACCTCAACGAAACACATAATCTAACTCTATAAATGCTATAGAAAAACAACGTTCTCTCCCAACTAGTCTACCACGGCAAGAAGACCGTACCCGCTACACTGCGCAAGGATATGTGGACCCCTTATTTCTCCCTGCATTTCCCCTCCACCTCCCTTGGCCTTGAAGCCTACCGCCTTCTCCGCGAGTTCTCCATGCAGCGGCAACTTGCCCCGCCCGCAGATATGATCACTGCCTCGCAAGACAACGAGGTGCTCACCCGGCAGCGCCCGCGGGACCCCGCCGAAGCCGAGAAATGGGATGAGGAATGGAAGACTCGCATGGAGCAGCATCAGTTCCTTAACAAAAAATTGCGCGCGCGTATCCTCATGGACCAAAAGGCTACAAGCGTTGCGGATGTGGCGGCGGTACTGGCGCTGCAGCAGCAGAAGATGAAGGAGGAGCAGGAGCGGGAAGCGAGAGAAAATGAACTGGAAGATGAGAATGAAGGAGAAGCAGAAGCAGAAGAAGAAGAAGTAGAAGGGGGAGATGGCGAGAAGGTGAAAAATGAGAGCGGGAAGGTTGGCGATAAGGATAAGTCGGGCAAGAAAATCAGCCGAAAGAGACGGAAACGGATCCAGGCGGCTATCAGAGCACAGCAGGCGCTGGAGAAGGACACCATGGACAAGATCGCCGAATTGGAACGCATGCTGCAGGTGAAAATCGACCCTTCGCTGCCGCCGTCGGAGCATCACATCGTCAATGAAGGCGAGGTCAAGATGTTCTGGGTGGATCTGCATAATTTGCAGTATGCCGAGTCATGGCCAAAAAATGTCATCCATGGTCAGCTGAAGCCTGTTCGTGGCCATATTATGGGCACCGAGCTTGACCTTGCGGCTGGTGAGTTGCTGGCCCTTGGCGGTGCTCCCGCCGCGAAGGGGGAAGATGGCGAGGGTGCGGAACAGGCTGGCGCTGGTTCCGGTGCTTTGGCTGAAGCTGACGCTCAGGCTGAGGGAGAGCAAGAGAAGGCGGATGCCCCTAAGGAAGAGAAGTCGAGGTCGGGTCTCGGGAAGTTGAAGTTCTGGTAGAAAGTGAACCGTTGGGGAAAAACGGGCATGGGCATGGGCATGTTTCATTCTTTCTATGGTGATAAATAAATGGTTATGTTGATAAAATGGATTGTCATTTATTTTTTTGCCCCATGCTTCCCTTTATTTTTCCTTCTTCCCACTCTCATATTTTCCAACCAATTGTACTGCACCGTTTCTATATCCTCGGGGTTATCTCTTTTCTTTTTTCTTCTTTTTTTGGTCGTTTATTTAAGACTTTTAGAATTTTTTTTTCTCCACCCATTTTTGTGTATTTATATTTTTTCTAGAAACCACAAACTTCTGTACAACCCTCACTTTAAAAAGAAAAAAGCTCACGGAATGGAAAAACGAATACTTTCCCTGAAGTGACAACAAGCGAATACGACAGTTAATAAAACCAAAAAACGTAGATAAATATAATTACGGGAAATTAGACAATTCCCGAAATGCATGTCTGTTTCTCTTGCTATGCAAAAGATAGTTATATGGACATAGTTACCAGAAAAAAGTTCAAGGAGATCAATGTTTCCGTACACATGTACAACATAACTATAAGATATATACAACTGCTGGCTTAACCACAGTCCCACAGGGATATGTCGTACGTATGTACAGTACATACATCACAAATGAAACAAGCACAAACCTTTTCCCACCCCCACCCCAAACAAAAAAGGAGGCGGAGAAAAAGGGCGGGGGAAAAGGACACGAAAATAGACGTTGTATAGCTGCTGAGGTCTGATGATTCTGCTCAGCGATGACGGACGGACACAAAAACATTATGTATAAATAAATAACCACTGATGCAGAGGTAGGCCCGGGCCCAAGATAAAGTTTCATTCATGGCCATGTCCCCATCTGTCCCCGATTGCCTATGATTCCCCTAAACCCCCACCACCCCAATCTACCTCCGCCATGCATGTCGCTCATCACCGTGATGATATACAACATTCCATTTAGCGCTCAGGGAAAATGGTAGAGGGTAGATGACAGATCAGGGGAGGGAGCACAGGGAGAACATCGTACCGACGGTCGGAGTCTGATATAAAGTCAACAAGAAGAAAGGAGAAGCAAAGAAAACGAAGTAGAAAGAAAAAGCCAATTCCCACGCGTTTCGCGCGATTAAACGACATGATATAATGATGAAAGCATTAACGCATAGAAGCATGAAAACGTGAATAAGTGAAAACATGAAAGACATAGAAACAAGGGGCTTGTCGCCTCCAGCATCCAGCAAATTCAGTTTCTTGTCTTTCCCTTTCGAATCTTGATCTCATCATGGCCGTCGAACTCGTGTCAGAAAAGAAAAAGAAAAAGAAAAAGAAAAAGGTAACAGCAAAGGGGAAGGAGGTGAAAGAAAACGGACTTTCGCCCGCCAAACCGGAAACAAACCAGCCATTCAATTAATCAACCCACCGACCCACCGAAAGCAACAAAGTTATTCTCCTCCCTCTTTCTTTCCTTTCCTATCCTGACCTTCCGCCAAATCCAAATTCGCAATATCAATTACTCCCTTTAGTTGCCCAGACGAAACTTCCGGCCCCAACTTATCCCCTACAGCAGAATAGGTCTCCACGGGCGTCGCGTTCTCGCTGTCGTCGCCATTCCCCGTGTCTTCAGCAGCATCGACGGTGGCAAGTTCAGCGCCTAGCTTGCCCGCGCGCGCCTTCTTCCGCGTCTCCTCGACGATCTTGTCGGCTTCGCTGATGCCTACAAGTTGCACTGGCGATGGGACCGGGCCATTGTTGTTGTTTGTAGTATTGTTGGTATTATTGATATTGATGGAGCCGCCGCTGCTATCTGTCGTTGTTGGCGGCACGAGTGATGTGCGTCTTTGCTGTTGTTCTATTGCTTGCTGAATGGCCTTTGTGTCGAAGCGGACAATCATACAGGAGAGGTTGTCGGTGCTGAAGCGCGAGAGAGCGTGGTCGACGAGGATTTTTGAGGCGAGTTGTGGGTCCTCTGTGCCACGGATGAGATCGACGGCTTCTTGATCCGAGCAGACGTCCCATAACTGCAAAAAAAAAGGAAATAGGTTAATTCAAGCAAAGGGGAGGAATAAGGGTCTAATTAAAGTTTGATAAAGATAAGCACTCACGCCATCGCAAGCCAGGATCAGAAACTCATCTGTTTCAGGCTGGATGACCGTCTCCGTCGTGTACGGGTGGCCAGTGACTAAGTCTTTCATGTACGAATCCCCCAACGCCCGAGTGACAGCAAGCACGCCGTTTACGCGGTTATTCAAGATTAGGCCTCCAGCATTGGATATTCGTTTCCCCTCGTTTTCATCACTGCCCTTGTGGTCGTACGACAATCGCAGCGCCTTGCCATTCCGGCACAGAACAACGCGTGCATCACCCACGTTCGCGGTATACAGTACACGTTGTCGAAAGACGGCAGTTGTTTCCTGGGGTTGCTTTTGGTTTGCGGATCCTGACACTGATAATCCTGACGGGTCTAGGGATGAAGATGTCTGCGCTGTGGACGACGGGTCTGTGCTCTTATTATCTTTTTCCGGACCTTGCTTGTTGGGTGTCGCAAGGGAGGAAGATGGAGTCGCATTAGGAGGAGAGGTCCCGGTAGGACGATCCTCCCATCGCAAGACTGCAGTAACAGCAGTACAACCGCTGTTTTTCAACGGGAGCTTTTCTAATTGCTGATCCACGCTAGTGAATGCCTGGTCTAGCAGTTCTGGTACCGGAGTATTCGGGTGCTTTCTCATGATATCCTCCAAAATGAGATGCAGCTTTTTCCCGCACCACTCCGCCGCAAACGTCCCGGCATGTCCATCGAAAATGGCAAAATATCCATTGTCCGTTTCAACCATCGGTGGTGAGTCGTCAGACTCTGCAGATGTAGGTATTGAATCCTCGGAATTATTTTTGCTGCGGATGGACGAATCGGCTTTGGCAGGAGTTGGGGCTGCAGTTCCAAGAAAATTATACAGATAAGCATGGGTGTCTTCCATAGTTCTTCGGCATTTTCTGTTCCTGTCTTCAGTGACTCCAACCCGAAACGACGAGTGCGCAGTCGGCGCTGATTCACCGGCCGAGTTATTCAACGACCCTTGCGGAACAATCAAGGCTGGATCCATCTTCCCCAACTTTTGCATGGGTGTTAAGGCTTGCTGTTCCTTCTGCGACTCCCGCGCACTTGAAAGATGTAGGGAATATTTAGCGTTGGAGAAGAAGTTGGCAGCCTTGGTCATTGAGCTATTTCGGCGCTTTGGCTGTTCCGCTGCTGGGCTTCGGTCCCCGTTGCGGGGCGACAGAGAACCACTAAGCGGGGTGGCTTTGTTTTCTCGGCCAGCCGTGGTATTTTCCGTGTTGATGGATAGGGTGGTCGAACCACTGCCGGAGAGAGGGGAGGAATCGTCTTTCTCTTTGGTAGGGCTCGTGGAGCCACCGAACATTCTGTTCAGCAACCCACCCTGGTTAGAGGAGAAGGTCCTCCGCTTGCTTCCTGCCAGCTTGATAGTCCAACCAAATGGCGAGCTGCAGTGCTGATTCGATAAAAGAGGTAGATGGTGGAAAAAAGTTTATTTTGGCTGATTTCCTTTTCTTTTATTTCCTGCCCCCCCTTTTCTACCGATATTATTGTTTATTAAACGCTTCTGCCGGGTCGTGAAGCGTGGCCGTTGGGCCTGGTGTGAAAAAAAGGATTAAGTGTCAGTTGCAACTCAATAGTGCATATTTAGTGTAGTAAGTAGTATTATATAGCGATCATCCTTTAAACGAAGGAAATTGAACCGTCAGATTCCGTTTCCAGAAAGTTCAACCCTGTTCAAGTGTTCGTGGGATACCCGAAGTGATAATGACAAGCGGCATAACAGGAACTTGGAATGAAAGTTACCTCGAAGGCAATGATGACCAAACACTAGACTTCTCGCGGATATCGCGGAAATATCTCACCAGCAGGTTTTCACCTAGTAATCCTAGTATGGGGATCAACCTGGGTTAAATGGGGACGGAGGATATGCGGCGCGGGGGATTGTTTGTTGTCAAAGAGGTGAAGCAGGATTGGATTGTTTGTGTTGGTGGTGGTTGCTGTTTGTTGTCTGGGTAGTGAACACAAGGCAGGGCGCCATGAATTAGTTTCTGAACATTTTACGAACTAGCACGTAGCAAGAGGGAGGAAATTATGGCAGCGCAAGCATTGAAAGTGAATTCACAGGGCAATCAACATAAAAAAGAAAGCACAAAGTTGGCGGCAGGCTCTCAATCTGATCCGTGGGTTGATGGTTATAGGGACAGAATCGAGACCAAGAAGCCGGGGGCAACATAGACCGAACAAACAGGCAGGCAGACAGACCCCCCGCCACAACGATGGATCGCAATTAGGGAACAGGGCAAATGCAAACAATTTGACACGCAGAGAGAAGTGAAGAGGAAGGGCTTACTTCTCGCTAGTTGCACAATCTTAGAGCAGGACGGGAAAGGGATCCGGCCAACGCCAACGATTGGAAATGGCCCGAGTCAACTGCGACGACGGGGTTTCCGTGCAGCAACGGGAGGGCACAGACAGACCGTGAGAAGAGGAGGAGAGGCAGAAGCGAGGAGAGGTGCAGCGGTGGTCGACGACTCTGCGCAGGAGCAGTCAGTTGTGGACTATGATCGCGGGCTTGGGCTGGGAGTTGAGCTTAGCGGGGTTGAGTTATTAATAGCCACCACCAGCCCACGGCCACAGGACTGGATCGTGCTTGATGACTTCACTTTCCACTGATAAACTGTTCAATCATCAAGGAATCGATTAAGCATCACAATCAAAGCTGT
This sequence comes from Histoplasma capsulatum G186AR, assembly GCF_000150115.1. Classification (NCBI taxonomy): domain Eukaryota; kingdom Fungi; phylum Ascomycota; class Eurotiomycetes; order Onygenales; family Ajellomycetaceae; genus Histoplasma; species Histoplasma capsulatum. Next base: position 1,050,418 of record NW_025544802.1, read on the forward strand.
TTTCAAGAGGTCTAAGTTTATTCATCCATCACTGTATATTTGTGCAATCACTATCGTGTACTACTAATATCCTACTAACTCACTCTTGCCAACTACTTTCAAATTCAATCTCAAGGCCATCTGCAACAAAGTGTTTACATGTCCCCCGCGATCGATTCCGGCAGCCACTCCTATTGATCATTCCAGATTTGGTACGGATTGAAGAGGCTTTGGAGAGGATGCTTGGTGAAAGATGATTGAGACACTGTTGAGACATTGTTGAGAAGGGCTGCTCATCCCCTAGTTATATCAAATAACGCCACCAATTCAAGATTTGAATGCGATAGAGATCCCCCCGAATTACAGATTGAATCCCTTCTATCCGCAATTGCCCACATATTCAAAGTTCTTCCTACGGGGAAATTCTGATCAATATTGATGTTCCAATGCATCAGTCACAACATAAAGAAACCATTGACAAAACTAATGAACACACCCCCTGCAAACAAGCCTTTCTCAAACAAGAAATATCAGTGAAAAGACCGGCTTGATCTCTGTAGCTAATATATATATATATCTATCTTACCAGAAAACAGAAAGGCCAGGGATGACCCGGAGCCTTGTACAGTACATTCCTGAGGCTAGGAACGTGCCGTTCCCAGGGGGAATGGTACCGAGGCCACCCTAAGTAAGTGCTTCCAATTTGTCGAAAAAATAGCTGTTGTCAGAAATTCGCATTTGATGACTGTGCTATCATATCCCTGGTCATTGGGTAGTCGTAAAACAATTTGAATTAAAATCTCAGCTATAAAAAAGAAACGTAAGCAGCCCATACGCCAAACACCGCTGCCTGCCGCCAAAAAACGAAAAGAAAAAAAGAAAAAGAAAAGGCCGAAAAAATAATATCGTAAGTTAAACTGACTTTATTCATATTATAGCATGACGATCCGTCACCGACGGAGACTGTCTAATCTCGCCTGTAAATCGTCGTCATCCGTATTTGCACCACCACCGCCCCCACCAACCGCCTGGGCGACCCGTCCCTCGGGCACAGATGCTTTTTGTAATTCCGAAGGTGTTTCTCCCATCTGCGATTCTTAACTGTCAGCAAAAAGATATATTTTGCAGGACGGATACGAACATCTCCGAAGAAAAAAGAAAAAAATAAAGTTGGTTGGTGAAATAGGGGAGAGGTGGAAAAAAAAGGGGAGTTGGGTGGGGGGGGACGGTATAAGTATAGAAAACAAGAAAGAAATAAAAAAAGGCAAGAAAACATACAGCCTGTCCCAGGTCAACACCGATCTCATCCAGAACCTCTTTCACTATCTCCTCGCCTTCCTCCTCATCCTCCAGCCCCGTGGCTTCGTCAATAGCATCGTCCATCAACTCCTGCCGCTGGTCCATGATCTCGTTCTCCCGTTCGAATTCCATGGCTATTCGTTGCAGCGCGGGGAGGTTCATTTGTCTGTTCATGCTGCCTAAGAGCATGGTTGCGCCTTTCATGGATTGCATCATCTGCTCGTTACTCCGAACGGTCTATTTACAAAAAGCATGAAGAAAACGCATCGGGTTTGTTAGCAAAATATGGGCAATAGGTAGATAGGGGTCTCTTGATCCGGAGTCTCAAGCTGTAAACTTTTACCGTACCTGGATCCGGAGGGAGATGGCTTGTAGCTGTGTTCGCATCGAGTAGAACTTTTGGATATATCTATGGTAGACGGGGAACGAAGAAGAAAACAAAATTAGCAGCGAGTTTCCAAGATAGCACACAAATGGGAATATATACAAATGCACAGGTATTTTCAGCATACCGTCTCGTCCGAACCAGATCCTTCGCCTGAATCTTGCAGGCGCCTATCTGCCCATTCTTCGCGCTCTTCTTGATATCCTGCACCAGCTTTTTTTCTTGGTTTTCCAGCTTGACACGCTCTCTATCCAGTTCGCGCTGCGTCTTCTCCAAAGCCCGTTGGTGTTTTCGCAAGCGCTCTGCGGGCGTCATGCGCTTTCCGAACGCCCATTCTACGATCTGGGTCCGGGTAAGCAAAGTGGTAGGAGAGTGGTGGGGTGGGGGTTGTTGATAGTTACATTCATTGCGTATTGTAAGAGCAGAAGCGGAAGAGGGAGTGAAATGTAAGTCGCTGGAAATCCAAGCACTCGGGAACCATTACACTGGAATAAAAAAACAGCTGGGGAGTGGATTCATAAGGTAATATTTATTTACTTGACCTGCCGATGAACGTCGCAGTGACGATGCTCTGCCTGGCGCCACCACGCCAAGCCCGGGAGACCGGACGGACCGCCATCAAATAAACACCACCAACAATTCTTTTTTCACCCAACGTCATTGATGAAATCTTTACAAGGCCCCTTTTTAGAACGCTCCAAAATAACCACTCTCCATTTCATGCGGGTTCTTACTCCTCTCCTCTGATCGGCGCATTACACCGCGCTTGCCATGAGTCAACAATATTTCCCCAGAGAGGGCTCCTCTTCGGCCAGTGAGGGCTCCTCCAGACACGCCGCTGGAGCATCCTCAAACAGTCCTCGTCCATACAGCGAAGGGCCTGAATATATGGTCGTTGGGTCCGGATCAATTTCGCACAACGCAACGTCGCTGATGGCGTCGTTGAATTCCGATTCTGGCTATGGGGGTAGCATAATGGGCGAGAGTGCGGATGGATTGATGGAAGACCGCCCTACGCCTTCACATACTCCAGTTCTTCCAGGACAGTTCAATGAAGCGGGTTAGTTTTCATTAATTCTACTTATAGGGCTTCTCCTTTTTGTTTTGTTTTTCTTTTCTTTTCTGTTAAACTGACAGTCATTCATTCTATATAGCCGAGCACGAAAGACAGGTTGTCGCAAGCCATGTCCATCAGTTGCTGTAGTGCGTAACTCTCCTCGAAACCGATAACAAGTTCCGTCTGGCCATTTTGTTAACGGCTTTATTCTCCTCTCTAGCAATTCGAACCGAACCCAACTTAGTCGATCGATTACTCGTACCGTTGAACTTCTCAAGGAGCTTCAGCAGATGAACCGCCAGTGGCCTGCTCACTACCCACCCGTCCAATCCACTCAATCCACATCCGCTTCCGTATCTAGTTCGCCGCGCGTACAGTCATTCCAGCTCGATGCAATGAATTCAGGTTCCCACGAACGGCCGGACCCTTTGCTGCGGCGTGCGACTACAGGGGTGGATGGGAGTGTGATTCCCGACCACAGCGAAACCGCAGAAAATAGACCCCCTCCCGGACCACGACTGGTGACGCCGCAGATCGCCCAAGAATTCTCTATATTAAAACTGGACCTTAAACTCGGCTCATTGTCGCAGTCAGAGTTGGTTCATTCGTTGGAAAAAAGCTCCATTGCCTCGTTGCTGGATGGCAGGGTGAGCCAGAGTATCAGACATTTACTTTCTCTGAGGGATAGGATAGAGGATTTGTCTAGCAAAGTGTTGATTACTGGCGATCTCAATGCTGGCAAATCGACGTTCTGCAATGCGTTGTTGCGGCGCAAAGTTTTGCCAGAAGACCAGCAACCCTGTACGAGTATTTTCTGTGAGGTGCTGGATGCCAGAGAAAATGGCGGTATTGAAGAGGTCCATGCCCTTCACAAGGAAAGGCCATATAACCGCAACGACGAGAGCACGTACGACGTATACTCGATACAAGACCTGGAGTCTCTAGTTGTGGACAACAGCAAGTATATGCAGTGCAAGATTTATTTGAAGGATGCGAGGACAATTGACGAGTCGTTGCTGAACAATGGTGTGGTCGATATATCCATCATCGATGCCCCCGGTTTGAACTCCGATTCCGTCAAGACCACTGCTGTCTTCGCACGCCAAGAGGAAATCGACGTGGTCGTTTTTGTCGTGTCCGCTGCGAACCACTTTACCTTATCAGCGCAGGAATTTATCATGAATGCCGCCCACGAAAAAGCTTATATATTTATTGTTGTGAATGGATTTGACAATATTCGGGATAAGCAACGATGCAAGCAAATGGTTTTGAAGCAAATTGCTAAACTGAGCCCACGAACTTTCAAGGAGTCTGCTGAACTTGTCCACTTTGTATCGAGTAATGCGATCCCTGTTATGCCTGCTATCACAAATAGTGGAGGTGGTGGAGGCGATGGAGGCGATGGAGACGATGGAAATGATGGAAATGATGGAAATGATGGGGCCGCAGAATTGGATGGTGAGGATGGCTCAAAAGGCAAAGGAAAAGCCCCTACTGCAGCGGATGAGAAGGGGAAAGGGAAGGACAAAGAGAAAATCCATGACTTTGAAAATTTGGAGGGTGCATTGCGCCGATTCGTCCTTGACAAACGCTCACGTTCGAAGCTCGCACCAGCAAAGACCTATCTCTTGAACATCCTTTCTGATCTACATGTTCTTGCCTCTGCCAACCGGGATGTCGCTTCATCCGAGCTCGATCGCATGACAAAGGAACTCGATGAACTTGTGCCTGCCTACGAGGGGAGCAAAAAGAGTCAGACGGAAGTTACTGAACAGCTTTCGAATTCTATTGATGAATCGTGCGAGGATGTTTATAACCATTCTCGGTCAACTTTGTCCACACGAGTAGCAACGCTTGCTGAAGCCACTCTTGGAATTGAGTATCCTGGCTTATTTTCTGCGTTCCAGTATGCAGAAGATCTGAAGGCAGCTATGCTCGACGAGCTTACCGCCTCCGTTTCTGCCTGCGAGGATTACGCTCGGGGAAAATCCATCCAGGGAGTCAACATGATCCAGAGCATCGGCATTCTCCATGTTGGAGAAGATAAATTCCCTAATCTTAATTTCCGCGCGGATCTTATGTTCAAGCAAAAGCGACATGTCACTGCCAGGCAGCTCGATACTGAAGTCGATCTGTGGGACTTTTTCGACGTCGCTGGCATCTGGCATCGGCAGGAGAAGGTTGCCGGAACGGGCATGGCGATGACTTTTATCACCGTCCTTGGCGGAAGGGCCTTGGGTGGAGCAGGTTGGATCGACGGTGTTCTTGGTGCTGCTAGGATCCTAGGAACTAACAATATACGGCGCATGATTGTGCCTGGCATGATCGCAGCAGGTGAGTTTATTTTCTTCTCTGGATCCATTCATTTCCACGGTTCTCTTTTTACCCCATTCATGAGCTAACTATAACATCTAAGCACTATTAACCGCGTCATACCTCCTCACCCAAATCCCCACTGCCCTCCCTGCCAACATTTCCCGCAAACTCTCCGAAACCCTCGCGGAGATCGATTATATTCACGCCAATGCCAGCCGCATCTCATCTGAGGTGCGTCGTGTCCTCCGCATGCCCGCCTCAAGGCTACAATCGACCCTCCAGACAGCCACCGAGGAACTGTCAAAGCGGAAAGACGAAGTCGGCAAGACCAAGCAAGAGAGCGAAATTGCCAACAAGTACTTCTCGAATCTATTCCGTGAGAGCAGGGAGACTTGCAGGGCGGTTGAGCAGGTTGATTTGGAATCGCCGCTGCCAGGTAGCATGGCGCAATATCAGGGATAAACAGTACGAGGTTTGGGTTCTTGAGTTCCCCCTTTTCTTACCTCTTTCCCAGCCCGGAGACGAATTAGAGAAATAGCGAGGGAAGGACACAGGTGCTTTTGATGTCCTAGCTGCCTGATATCACGTACCCCATTCATTTCCTTTTGTTGGTCTGTTTTTATTCTATTTTCTTGGCGGTCAGCATTACATGAAGTCCTAGGCAGTCATGCATACATGGCGCCTTTGTGTCTCTAATGTTTGTGATCTCCATATATATGTATGTATGTTCTAACGCCTATTTTTTCCCCCTCTCTTCTGTTTGTAAATACCCCCTTCTGGCGCCTTTCTTTTATTTTTTTTTACAATTCCCCATCTCCAAACCACACACCCACATCGCATCGGAATAAAACTGGTCATCTCCATATTTTTGTCTAGTTCATGGCAGGGATATAGCTCTTTGTTTTTCTTATTTCTTAATTTTTATTTTTATTTTTATTTTTTCCTTTGTATCCATTCTCTACCCGTCCCCATTTTTTTTTCTCCCATTTCGCGGCAAAAACATTTTCCCCCTCCCTCCAAAATGAATTTTTGCTTTGATGGAAACTCTCAACACTTGATGCACGTTATTATATAGTTACTTGTAATTAGTTACCAGAGATGCCTATCCTATCTGTTGAGCTGACTTTGACCGTGCTATGCTTATGCTTATTAGTCCCTTTCTCCCAATTTACTCAAGCCTTGAACGATGTGATATGAGCCACCAATTACTTATCACCCCTCAGAGGAGTGTGGATACGCCAATATATACATTTATCCAAGAAGGACGTTCAGAGCCTAGAGGAAGGTGTGTTGATTGAGTTGCCCACACATATGTTTCAGCACTTTTCGCTCCCCGCTGCAAACGCCAAAACCGAGAATTACCAGTAAGGAACACCGTGCTGGCGCCCCTGCACCCCTTTCCCCAAAAATAAAATTGAGAATGGGTAATTCCCACTCACTGATAATACGACGCCTCATGCCTTGTCTTAGCGTCTACTAACACATAGAGCCCATCAAACTCGTGACATCTTGCCACAGAATTTGTGAAGTATATTGGTATATACATAGATGAAATAAAAGGTAACCGAGGGGAAGGGGGCGGAAAGGAAGGAAGGGGAGGGAACAGCGAAAATAAAATAAAATCGAAACTCGGTATCATAATCCTTCATATGTCACCCCTTTCCCCGACTTTCTAGTGCTCCTTCTAGCTCCCCACCCATCCAGCGCCTCGTTCTTAGGCACCAAACTCTTCGCGATTAGCTCACGGTGCTTCGCCGTGGCTGTAGCGGCTGCGGTATCCGCTGGAGTCCCATTTTTCACATCAGTCATCCCAGCCGCCCCACTGTCAATCTTAGCCCTCATAGCCGCTGCGTCGGGAATTTCATAACCCAACTGAGTCATGGCAGGCGTGCCGTCATCGTCCGGGAATCCCGAGCCATCTTGGTCACCAATACCGCCATGCGGGAAATCTGCAGTCGTACGGAACATTTCCAACCGAGATTCTAACAACTGCAGTGCTTCTGTTTTATCCGCCTTGTTCGCGAAGAGAGAAGAGGAGAAACTGGGAGCGTTTCTGTCGGCCTTCGGAGTCGCTGGGCTGTCGAAGCCGAGCCCCTCAACGACGCTGCCGTGGCCATCTTCGTTCATGGTGTCGATGGAGCTAGCTCGGGAAATGCGGGTGTCGCCTGGCACGGCCGCGCCTAGAGAAATTGAAGAGTGTGAATTGGCGCGGCCGAGTAGCTGCTTTCTGCGCTTGCGCTGCTGGCGTTGTACAGTGCCACCACCACCATCTCTATCCTCTAGGCTGGATGGTTTGGAAGAAGCTGCCCGACGCTTTTGTCTTAGGAATTCGTTGAGGGCGATGTCAAGGGTTGTTTTGGGATCAAGGTTGTTATTGCTATTATTAACTTTACCATCCTTAATATTAGATACTTCTGCTGATGGGTGCTTTGATCGGGCGGATGAGATGGGGACGGTGGGGACAGGTGTTTCGTTGCGCTTCGAAGGGGAGGGAGAGCGGCTAGCTGCTTTACGTGGCGAATCTGATGAGAGCTCTTGCAGGGCGCCGGGTGGGACACTTGGTTCTTGCGATACTGGGGATTTTTTCCCTTCTTCTTTTAGGCGGGTGGAAATAGTAAGTTGTTCTGAGATGCCTGGGTTAGGGTCTGCTGGTAACTCATTTTCTAATGGAGCCTTGCGCTTCTTGAGTTCGTCTCGCTTTACTGTGTCAAGTTGAATAAGTTGGGCTGAAGCTCTAGTGTTCTGAGGTGGTCTATGCTCTATTATATATGGGGTGAAAGGTTTTCTCTCCCCAGTCTGAACTGAAATCCATAGCCAATCCGCAATGACAGCTGGGATATTCCATTCTGCGATGTGTCGTAGTTTTTCTTGGTTCGGGTTCCCGTTGTTGCAAATGAGAACTGATGCTTTAGGTGTAAGAAACTCATCGTAAGTGGCCCCTAATAACAAGTTAGTCTCAAACAGTCGCCAATTGACTTAGACGTTTAACGTTACCCATCACTTTGACAAGCTTTGAAAGATGTAAAAGGTCAATGCCTGAAAACCCAGTCGAGCAAACTCTCAGTCCCTGGAACGCTATTTACAGTTAGAAAAGTGGGTCCAATGCTTCTTCCATCAATGCTTACGAACCTGGTATTGGGAATTTGGGAAAAGGAGTACTTGTAATATGTGCCTCAGGAGGAACGAGGGCATTATTGTGCAAACACTTCTCGATCCATAAGTCCGTTACAATTTCCGGTTCTATGACTAAGTCATCAATGGACGGAATTTCGGAGCGTGGTAAATTATGCGGCACGAGTATGTACGTTGCGTGACCATTCATTGGGACCACACTTGAAAGAGCACTCAAGGACGAAACGATTTGTGCATCGCGAGAGAGCAGGTGAGTCTCTAAAATTCGAGTCTACTTGAATGTTAGTTCTAGAGAAGCCTGTGACTACCTGCATTGCTTACTTGACTTGAAGAGAACCCTTTTATAAAAAATCTAGCACCAAACCAGAATCCACGGCGAGTTATATCAAGCTCCTGCGACTTTTGCATGGGTATCTCGGTCGTGGCAGGGTGAGTTCTCTCAGTTATGGTCGTCTCACTAGCGAAAGACTTTGGTTCTTGGATCGCAGCTGGAGTATCAGCCATTTGGGCACTCGGTTCGGTTTTTAAGTTAATGGTCGATCCTGACGCTTTTGTAGCATCTCCTACAATATCTGTCCAGATATCTTCATTCTGGCCTCCTAATTTCATGCTTGCAACCCTCCGAATTTTCCGAGTCCGTTGAGGATTGGTTGTGACCGCCTTGGGTTTCACTGTAACCACTGGAGCGGATCTATTCCATGCGCCAATGCCCTGCTCCTCGTCCGGGAGCAAAGGGTCGTAGAGGCTCTCATCAAGAGCCATCCCCCGCTCAAGGCTGTCTTGAAGCCATTTCAGGCTCACAACTGTTATTTTCCATAGGGTTGCATATTTATATTTTTGGCCGTATCCGGATCGCGCAATCAGATGTGTAACACTCTTTGTAAGATCCCTCCGAAATTCCGCTCCATTCTCGGTGATCAACTTTTGTAGGGAGTTTCTGTGATTCACTTTTTGTGGTCAGACTGTTCAGTATGCACGTAAAAGGCCAAACCATAGCATCGCTTACTGTCGTCAAATCCGGTAAGGCATATGGATAAGCCAGCAAATGTGGGAAATCGATATTGCTCTTCCAGCTGCTGAAGGTTGGTATCGCCCCCGAGCACCCAGGATGACCGAACAGCTTCTACCCATTCTGCTTTTAAGACCTTTATATCAGTCCGCTCCTTGGCCACATATCTATATTTCGGTGTATTAAGCTCTCCGACGATCAAGTGCGTGACATCTGAGGTGAGGTCGAATTTATGGACAGCTCCCATTTGGGTGGCCACCGCCGCTATCTCTTCCTAGATAGAGACGAAATATCAACAACTGAAGTGAATCGACGCACGAGGTTGGAGATCAGGATACTACCCGGTACTCTGGCAATATCGACGTACAGCAAAGAATCACCCCCGCGAGAGGGTGTTCCTTGTCTAATATGCATGAGCTTCTGTATGGGTAGTAGTGGAGGAAATGGATCACTTACCTGGTACGACATTCCCCTCCATGCTTCATAATTGACTCCGATCCCACTTGCCCATAACACCGGCTAAATTCGTAACTTATAGGTTGGGCTTTCCAGATAATAATACCGCGCTGGCGCATTAATGGCTCGTCTCAATGTAGCTATTCCCTACGTTGTTGTCCACGATTGCTATCACTAAACCCGATAACAAAACGCGAACCAAGCTGAAGAGCACCCGGTCATATGACATTTCCTGCCCTAAAGCGCTTCAAGTCTCGTGCATTGTCACGTGGAACATCAATTGACGTTCTTCGCGTCTTCGACCCGCGATGACCGAAAGAGTAAATAATAGCACCTACAGAATATGGAGATGTTGCTGACACTGACAGCCACCAACGTTATATACAATATTTTGCAGTTATTCTCGGGATAAATTGGTTTATCTGGATGTTGCTAACAGCTGTTTATGTCCCGTTACGCTCTGTTAGCCAGAGGTTCGACTGCAATCGTTACTCCGTCCTTCATCCGACTGGCTTCACGGTGGCCGTACTCCCTTCCGTCCCACCGAGTGCGAAAGTTTACGATGTTTAATCAAGCAGTTCGCAATCACACAGCTCCCGCAAGACCTCTTTTGCCAAAGGCTGCTCCTCTGAACAGAGCTACCCCGGTTTCTTCCAGTCAGCAGGCTGGGTTCAAACGAAAGTTGGATGCTGTCCAGTCCACTCCATCGGAGACTCCGTTAGCGATACTCCATAGCAACGTGTACTTCGATGAGAACGATTTCGACGACGATATAGACTTAGACGAGCCTACCAGCTTTTCGTCAAACCTTGTTCAATCACAGTCGTTCGCTTCTTCACGGATTCAACCCCCAGAACTCCCTCCTCCCCTCGAGCAGCCAGCACCGCCAAGTGATAATGTTGCTCCTCCAAGTACCATTCCGCTTCCATGGTCGTCTTCGCCTCCTGCGAATCTACTTCCTCCAGCAAAGCGGCGTGCTTTACCATGGCAGGCAGATGCAACAAAGTCTGAAACCGAGCGCAGACCCCGAATCAAACAGGAACCAAAAACTGTTCCCCGTACTCCAGCTTCTAATAAAACATCATCCCTACCGTGGGATAAGACTATGAGCGCAGTGAAGGAGCAGCAGAAGGAGTTACGAAAACAACAAAAGACACGTATTAGCTCTGAAAAAAACCCAACTCATGTTGGCACAAGGGCACCAAAAGTCGCATCTATTTTTCTTAGTGAAGAACAGAAAAGAGTAGTGGAAGCTATCGTTAAGGATGGCAAGAGTATATTTTTTACAGGTTCGGCTGGTACTGGCAAATCCGTTCTCATGAGAGAAATCATTAAAAAATTGCGAGAAAAATATAGAAAAGAACCTGACCGTATTGCTGTCACCGCTTCAACTGGGCTTGCTGCGTGTAACATTGAAGGCGTTACACTTCATAGTTTTGCTGGGATAGGATTAGGAAAGGGACCCGTAGCGGACCTGGTTAAAAAGGTTAGTTGGAAGTTAGGCCCGTCCCTTTTTCAGACTCATCATTGATTGCCCTCCTAGGTCAAGCAAAACCAGAAAAATAGGACCCGATGGTTGAGGACTAAGGTTCTCGTCATTGATGAAATTTCGATGGTTGACGGTGATTTGTTTGACAAACTTGAAGAGATCGCTCGCAAGATCAGGAATAACGGCCGCCCATTCGGAGGCATTCAGTTGGTCGTTACGGGTGACTTCTTTCAATTACCCCCCGTACCAGATTCAACCAAAGTTGCGAAGTTTGCTTTTTCAGCTTCCACTTGGAACACCACCATCCAGCACACGATTCTTTTGACCCACGTTTTTCGGCAAAAAGATCCTAAATTCGCTGGTATGCTGAATGAGATGAGATTGGGGAAATTGAGCCCGGAGACAATTGCGGCCTTCAAACAGTTATCTCGCCCCCTGAATTTCCACGATTCACTTGAAGCAACGGAACTGTATGTTTTATCCCAATATCACATGTTGTAAATTATTTAGCTAATTATTGCGGCTTAGATTTCCCACCCGATCAGAGGTCGAAAACGCGAACTCTGCGAGAATGGCCAGACTCTCTGGTGAGACAATGGTGTTCACTGCCGTCGACGGTGGAACGATGCAAAACGAAGCGCAGCGTTCACAACTCCTTGCCGACTGTGTCGCACCCACAATTCAGCTCAAAAAGGGAGCTCAGGTAATGCTTATAAAGAACATGGATGAATCCCTTGTCAACGGGTCATTGGGGAAAGTGGTTGCCTTCATGGATGAAGCTAGGTTTGATTATTACACTAAAAACGATGAAGATTTTGCGGGTGATCCGAGCCATGATGACCGCAAATCTCAGGCAATCAACAAGGTGAGATCTTATGAGAATAAAATCGGGACTGTCAGCACCAATGGCAAATGGCCGGTTGTTTGCTTTGTCCAACCAGATGGAACGGAGAGACACCTCCTTTGCCAGCCAGAGACATGGAAAATTGAACTGCCCAATGGTGAAGTGAGAGCGCAACGAACGCAGGTTCCGCTCATACTTGCATGGGCGCTCTCCATTCATAAGGCACAAGGTCAGACTTTACAGCGAGTTAAAGTTGACCTTGGACGGGTTTTCGAGAAGGGACAAGCTTATGTTGCTCTTAGTCGTGCGACGTCTCAGGCTGGCTTGCAGGTTTCGCGCTTTGACCCACGTCGAGTTATGGTTCACCCAAAAGTCTTAGAATTTTATTCGAATTTATCCACCGTACATAACATCAAGGACGCGGCCAATTCCAAAGCGAATATCCTTGTGGATGGAAATAACAGCGCCAATGTCGACACTAGCACCAGTACCAGCGCAGATATCGACACCAATGCCAAACCAAGCAGGGACCAAGCTAAGATTGCCAAGCGGCCTTCTACGAACTTCTCGGATGATTTCGACGACGATGTGCTCGAGCGCGTATATGCATGATACACATTTTTTACAGTCTTTTATGGGGCAAAGTTTGGCCACATCAGAGCATTGTTAATCGCTTATAGATATATTAATTCCTCAAGACGAGCTTTCACCATATTTCCTGTCTGACGAAGCAAATATCTCGTCCATGTGGGGGGTACATGATGAGTTTTAGATGGCAGATGTGTTCTTCCTGATTGCTCCTAGGAGGAAGTCAATATATATGTAAAATAGTCAGTCCATTTTTCTTCTTAGTTATGTTTGCACCTCTGTTGGCACCTTTATTATAACCTCCATAGACATATAATTCACCCAAAGTAGCTAGATAGCAACAAAAATAATATGTTAGGCCACTGGGGCAAAAGAGCTCAATCACCACCAGCGCCGTGGTGGTATTGAGGGTACGAATCACCCAATCCAATCCAATCCCTCCAACATAATGTTAGTGTTTCTGAATCTATCTGAATGCCTGTTTTATATCTGTAGGAGCTGTGAACTTCTATTAAGCATGACTATAGACATCAATGCTTGTGTCTCTCAGGGCATGAATCAAATTGTATGTAAACCTGCAACTTTCTGATAGTTAAATATTTGTTGTTCTCAAGCCATTTCCCCCCCAAAGCCAATCACTATGTCCTTTTACGCGTCCCCCGAAGCTCAACTCACGGCCATGAAGGGCCATTTTACTAGCACTTTACGCCACCACCGTGGAGCATGCATGAGTTGTTTCCGGTTGGAGGAATTTGGGCCAATTCAGAAGCGAGTAGGCCGTATGACCTGCGGCAATTGTCATCTGGATCTTTCCACGCTTGCTCTGTAGATATTCTCTTCTTAGGCGTAAAAACTCAAAAGTACTATGTGATAGGAAAATCTTTCTCTTTGCCATCCAGAGCGTTAAAATCGAACTTGTGGAGGCAGAAACTCGTCTTCTCTCCTTCAAGAACTTCATAGTGACCTCACTGCTGTATGGCCATGCGAGACTGAGAAGGCAACTATCTCTCGGTCAGTCTCCCTTTCGCAGGGACAGTCAAAATGATTGGCCCCAATGTCGCGGGAAAATGTTGTTCCGGCTTGCGCTCATGGCATATATATCATCTCTAGCAGAACAGGAGAGTCCATTGACCAAAGACAAACCATTCCAGTTACCGTTGCAAGGTCCACCAGGGTTCCACACAACACATCTCCTTACAGCAGAGCATTATCAGTATCAAGCAAGCACAATACATATGACGGAGACCCACACTGCTCGAGATGCTCCCCCAAATCATCATGTTGAATCCGGCCAGCCGATAACACCTAGCATTGCTAGCACTGTCAAACCGCGCAAAGCCCTTCTAAACCGTTTCATCACCCTATCGAATGCGGAAGATGAAGAGGAGGATATGAGGGCAGAATTGCAATATGCCCAAAAAAGGGGAATCTTATATACTGAGTTAGATAGTCAAAAGAAGGAAATCCAGAGGCTTGTAGCTTCTCATTGTGGATTGGCATGCCCCGACCTGGTACAAGTTCCAAAAATGGTCGAGCAAGTCAACAACAAGCTTGTGTGGCTACATGGAAGCTTCAACGTGTGTATCCCTGTACATATCAATAACTCTGGACAATCACTCCCTGCAAAAATGGCATTCAGGGTGCCTTTGCCATATAAGATTGGTGAAGAAGAATTCCCTGGCAATGCGGAGGAGAAGATACGATCCGAGGCTGCAACATACATCTGGATCAATGAGAATTGTCCGGATTTACCAATTCCAAAGCTACGAGGGTTTGGAGTACCTGGTGGTCTCAGTGTGAGTACATGCAATTCTCCAGCTATTTAATAGTTTGCTAATACCTAGTGAGCGAGCAGTTCTTTGATCCCAAATTTATTCCACTCTGTCAAAGGATCAAGTCCTTTGTCTGGCGCTTCTTCTGTCGTCTGTTTGGGAGTCCAGGATTCTGCGAATACATTCCACAGAAGAGAACCACCTTTTTGAATCACGGCTATATTCTGATTGATTGGGTTGAAAGTGAGAACGCACAAATGCTTTCAAGCGCATTTACCCTGCCACATACAGAAACACAGACCCAGAATCTTTATCGAAGTATGGCAAGAGTTATGATCTCTCTCACTAAGGTTCCACAGCCTCGAATCGGCTCTTGGACGATTGATAATGACGGCCGAATCAGCCTATCCAATCGCCCCATGCTCTGTCATCTCCACCAACTGGAGAACTGGGCTATCCCATCCGGTATCGCGCGGAATATGACCTACACAAGTTCTGATAGCTTCTATCTTGATTTACTCGCAAGTCATGATAATCGTCTCCAATATCAAAGAAATGCTGCCTATAGCGAAGAAGATGCACGTGCACAAGCTAAGGATCTAGTGCTAATGAGAGCATCACTCCATAAATTTACTGATCGGTATCTCCACAATGGTCCATTCATCATGCAGTTGACAGATATGCATGCCAGCAATATCTTCATTGACAAGGACTGGAACATCAAACACATCATTGATCTTGAATGGGCGTGCTCTCTGCCTCTGGGGGACCTATTGCCTCCATTTTGGCTAACAGGAATGGGTGTGGATCAAATCAAAGGCCCAGAGTATGAGCGGTTTAGGGCGAGCTACGAGAAATTTACGGAAATATTCGAACAAGAGGAGACGGGCATACCGCTACCTCACAACGGAAATCTCTACTCTCGGGCCATGGCCATGAGGAGTGCTCTAGAGGATGGTCGATACTGGTACTTGAATGCGTTGCAGACCCCAAAGGGTTTGTTCAATCTTTTCAGGACGCATCTTGAGCCGTTTTATGATAAGGTGCCTAAAGAGTCCCTGTGCGCGGCTGTATCGCCATTTTGGACACCTGGAATGACTTCATTTGTGAATTTGAAGCTGAAAGAGTTTACTCAATACCGCCAAGAGGTCCGTGATATCTTCAATAGTGGAAAGAGTGGACGACCATATTATTAGACAAGATACCCATTTGCTTTAGCATGGATTTCCTTGTCGCATTATCTCCTTCTATCTTGTGCGTGACGACCACTGCTGCTCAACTGTTGAGCTGCTTGAGGGTTTTGGGTTACAGCAGAAATCAGTGTCTCAGCATTCCTTTCTGAGTCCGGTGCAAATTGTGCACCATGTTCCAAGGCAGATAGTGTTCTTTCCCTTGCCGCCTCAACATTGCCTTTGTTTGAAATATTGCTGGTCGTATTGCTCGTAGGAGAACCGCGGGTGGCAGTAGTGCTACCAGCAGAGTGTTGCATGCGGGATGGGCCCTGCGCGGTGTCTCCAACAGTGCTCGTTGCTCGGCTTGAGGTATTTGGGCTCCATCGACTTATTTCCTGCTGCTGACCAAGCCCAGACTGGTTGGCGGTCCTCTGGCGCGAGGCCGCGCTTTGCTGAGCGTTGGCTTGGGAGTTATCGGACGTGCGGGCCGTATCGGCTCGGGTGGAGGTTGACATGATGGTTTACTACCTTGCAGTTAGCTGATATTTGCTTAGACGTGTAAGCTTAGCACATATTGTCCATACCTCTAGTTTTATTTAAGGCACACTTGCATATAACACGATTGTGTCTTGCTCTTGTGAAATTATATCGATGCTGACGATGAACAACGCGTTTACTACTGCAAGGCGGGGTAGGGTGGTGAACTGGGCTCGACGCGAGACTTGCCATGTTAGCCGGCGGTTTGTCAATAAGGGGCATCATGCAGCGTCGTACGTGGCAAACGCGGCATGGGGGCTCGCGCTCGCACGAAATCAGTCCACCACCCTGGTCCTAACTGATCCCAGTTTTCTGACCTTTGGTTGTGCTGAAGACTGTACGGACTGCCCAACGCATTGTGCCCAACCAAGATTTTTCCTCTGTCGCATTAGCCAAGCTCTAAAATTGTAGACTGGGGTATGGGCTACCTTTAACCCGAACCTGGAATGCCTGTGTCCAAATTGGGAGATTATGTTGTGGACCACGAGTGGTACTAGACAACCATTGCACGCAACAAAAAATTCCCTATTTTGGTAAGATGCACACAACAACCTCATATTTTAAACCTCACTGACATTCTTCACTTTGATAGCTTCTGTAAAGCCTCTGTAACACACACATGAAGTCAGAAACAGCTTTGTTGCATGTAAGAAGACTTTTATTAGACGGAGCGAAGCGAAGTCTCTAAGAAATCATACAAAGCTTTGAGGGAAGTTGCTTCATTTTGTCTGAAATGATTGGATGTCAATGTATTCCAAAATATGACTTTAAATCTCAATGATTTTATTGATGTAGAGGAGATTTTTGCATCTCTGATTGATCTAAATCCTGAAAATTCCCACTTTAATTGACACAGTGGAGACTTGATTTTAACACTATTTCACAATTGACTTGGATACCCCCATATTCTGAGCCCTAAATTACCTGCCCTCCTACAAACCTACCGCTCGATATCTAATCAATCCCTATGAGAATAAGCATCACCATCTAGCTACCCACCTACCTATCAATGCTAGCTTACTAGCTGCTATCTGCTTGCCTGCCTGCCTATCTCTCTACTGACCTGCTTGAATGAATGATATCCACTGATGATATCTGTGATGATATTGTTCAATAGCAACATAATGAATAATACGACTTCGCACTTTCGCTCCACCCTGCCCAGCTGCATGTTTCATGAATCTCTTGCTATAGAGTGTTGCGCCCGAGCTTTTCAACCCTTTGAAGAAATTAAAGATGCCTTCATCCCCTGGGATTTAGAGGTTCGTTTGCCCACCTCTTGACGGGGCCTGATAGGGGCAGGCTGCTCATAGTATAAAATAGTGATGTATTCTGAAAAACTTAATAATGATTCATGTGTAACTTTTCTGAAAATATTCTGAAGAGGTTACAATGATAGCAAAGTGAATTCATGGTTATTCAAAACCACCAATTTCCAACACTTAACTATTCACCCATCAAAATTACTTTTGTCCCCTTATCGATAGCGGGTCACGTGTGAGGCTTCAGTTTTAGGCAAAACGGGAGCTCTCTCTGCACCAGCGCGACGCCATCTTTGAAGCAACTAGAGGGGACGAACCACCCAATCCAATCCCTCCAACACAATCTTTCAACCTTAAACCACACGCCAAAGCATAGCTACAGGATCTCTGCAACAAATACTTATTGTTCTCATACGTGATCTGTGTGGCACTATGCGAAAATCCCAATTCTGACTTTCGATTCTTCTTTTGCCGCGCTAATTTCATTATGGCGGCGGACTTTGTGGGATATACCGTTCTGGTTACGCTCAAGTCACCACCAGACTCACAGGTTCAAGGGGTAGTCGCTGATGTTGCGGGACAGCGACTAACGCTTCAGCATGGTTAGCTGCATTCTCTCACATTATGTGATCAGTGCCTGTGCTGACGCAGATATAGCAACGCTACTATGGAGTGGGCAGCATATTCCGCTGTACCATATTGACGCTCCAGGCATCGCAGATCTAGAATTGTCTTCCCACCAAATACCGAACCCTCCCGCCGCCGCCAACTACGGAACCACAGCCCAACCGTCCTTCCATAATGGTGGCACGCTGCCTCCTTCACAACGCCCGTCGCAACTTCCGCAACGCAGGCAGGAAAATGCGGTTGAGACCGTGTCGATAGAATCCCGGCCTCAAGCGTTTGTTGATCCCGCGATACTAAGTTTCCAAAAACCCTCTAAAAATTCGTCAATTTCGACTACGAACATACATTTAAATACTGGCAAACGAGACGCCACTTCTCCAGTTATGATTGCCGATTCGGAGTCTTCCGCCCGCTCTGGCGCAAAGTCTATGGTTCCCACTGCCATAACTCCAACTGGCCCAAAACAAGCGGCGGTAGATGATGCAACAGCAACACTCAGCGAGCCATTTAACAACCTGAGTTTCAACGAAGGATCGACGGAGGATCAGGGTACACAAGTGGAACAGGCGGAGTCGAGTATTCCAGAAGGCCGTAGGGGTGCAGGGCCTCTGGAAGCGCCGCTCAAGTATACCGGAAAACGTAGTCGAAGGGGCGGAAGGAACAAGATGAATAAAGACGCAGCTGTGCAATCTTCCGGCGTTGACGCAATAACGGAAAACCCTACTGCCACGACAGGTTCGTCGAGACCCCCTGTTCCAGGGAAGGGTTGGCGTAAGACTGCGTTTGTTGAACCAGCCCGCGATCCGTCTCCACAAAAGCTTAATAATGGGCGAGCCAGGCGGTCTAAAGTAAGGAGCAAGAAATCATATGCTGAGGACCCGAGTGGATGGGCAACGGAGGACGCAACGGACATTCAGGAGATGGGAGATTTCGATTTCGCCAGTAATCTATCAAAGTTCGATAAGCGTCGTGTTTTCGACGAGATTCGCAATGATGATACTACCACTGGCGAAGAACGATTGGTCAGTTTCAACAGGAGAGTTCAAAGACCAGGGACGAACGATGGCAGAAATTTACACTACACGGAGAACGTCCTTGATGACAATCCATCGAACGATAAATGGAATAGTGAAGCAGGGGAAACGGACGACGATGAAGCCAGCGAAGAGCGTTTCAGTAGCGGAAGAAATTCCGCGAGAGCTAGGTCGAGAGTATCCGTATCTGCCCGTGCACAATCTCGAAAAGGGAGTACGATTCTCGGATCGACTCTTGTATCTTCTCAGATCAGCTCCTTATCTCGTGGCCAAATGACAGGTTCTCGTACCGAAAGTCCGCAACCACACAAGAGTTCGCCTTTAATAGGATCGGGCTCATCATCAACTGGTTCTTTGCTGCTGGCAGCAACAAAGCGGCCATGCCCCTGTGTCGGTCCACTTCAAATGATTGAGATAGAGCAGTTGGCCATTACGGAGCTTGGTTTGGGAGAAGACATAATTACGGAAAACGCTGGACGAGGCATTGCTGAGGCTGCAGTGTTTCAAGTCTCCAAACTTGCGATTTCATCCACCATATTAGTTTTAGCTGGGAATCACCGAACTGGCAGTCGTGCTATATGTGCCGCTCGACATTTCCGTAATCGGGGATATCGGGTAACGCTTTGTGTCCTCGGCCTGGATCGTGAAGATGAGTTCATGGATGGTGTACGGAAACAGATCGACATCTTCAAAAAGGTTACCGGAAGAGTCATGAGATGGGAAGAAATATCAACACGACTGACCTCTGGTGATTACGTTCCCGACCTTGTAATAGATGCCTTATTTGGTGTTCATATTGCTTTTGATGACCTACGAACTGACGACCAAGCGACTGCCTTTGAAATGATCTCGTGGGCTAATCGCAACAATGTTGAAATTTTGTCCGTGGATGTCCCATCGGGGCTCTCTGCTGTATCAGGTAAGATATTTTATAGCTGTTATATCTTAACGGCTCTCTAATCTGACACACTAACCCTTTCCTTTGCTTCAGGTGAAGCAACGCTCGTTCAAGGTTCTCGATTGAGTGTCAATTCAAAATTCATCGTTTGCCTAGGAGCACCCAAAACCGGACTTGTTCATGCGCTTGGGTCCGGCGAAGGACTAGCCTGGAACATCACAGTTGCAGATATTGGTATCAGCCAAGTTGTGTGGAAGAAATATGGTAGTCGACGGCGACATGGTGTTGACTTTGGGAATCAATGGATCGTCCCCCTCCGATTCCAAACGCCAACGCCCTGAATATTCTCCCTTTCCAAAGAAAAGCAACCTTAAAAATCGGCTGTTTCATGTGTATTATTTTCTTATGCCAATTGCGACCAATGGAGTCGCGATAAGGCTTTCTTCTTTGTCGCTGTGTACTATCCGAAGAAAAAGCAATTCTTTTCCTACAGCGTCCATTTATTGATACCATCTTTGTATCCCTTGGGTATTGGGTTGAGAAAGGTTTAGGGAAAGGCTTACTTTTCAGTCGTGTGTAATTATTAAATTAACGTTTCCCAGCCACTGCTATGCTCCATAAGCAACGCCGACTACTTAGATATACTCAATATCTGCCCTCCTCGCCCTCATTTATAACTAGGAAACACTTTACATACAGCGTTGCTTTGATTTTAGAAAAGTTTCCCGAAGAGGATTAGCGTCCGAAAGCTTAAACGCCCGCTGATGTAATTCTATTTCAGCCTGCAAGTCAAGCGCCGACAGTTTCTGCGACAGCAAGACATGCGATAGTTGTCGGCATAGGTCGATCATTAAGCATGGGAAAAGGTACGTAGCAGGCCTTTATTTCTCAAAATACATTCCGTGATACTAACTTGTTATCTTGCAGGAACTGATAAGCTCTACGTATGATTGAACCCAGGCTGTCAGCAGAAACGCAGGATTGCTTCAACACTAACAGATATTGAATATAAATAGATTACCCATTCAGAATGGGCATCCGAAGATGCATACTCCGCCAGCGCCGGTTCCGGGGTTCGATCGAAAGCGGGAACCGTACATTCTTCCTTTAAACGCCTCCCGTTCAACTTCTGCTCTCTCTCCCTACAGCCGTTCTCACATCCCGTTTGCACACTCTCCGGTACTCTATTCGACCTCACGAATATAATTCCTTGGATTAAGAAACATGGCACAAACCCCGTCGACGGCACCCCTCTCAGAAGCTCTGACCTAATTAAACTGAATTTTGCGAAAAATGACGAAGGCGAATATGTTGACCCCGTCACTTATAAAGCATTTACGGACAATACGCATATTGTGGCTTTGAAACCGTCAGGAAACGTTTTTGCGTGGGATACGTTGGACAAACTAAATGTCAAGGCAAAAATGTGGAGGGATTTGGTGACGGATGAAGAGTTTGAACGGAAGGATATCATCACGCTACAGGATCCGCAGAATATCCAGTCTCGAGATCTTAGTTCTTTTAAATTTCTAATAGACGGGGAAAGCGGTTTATCAGATGAGCAGTTGCGGGAACAAAGAAGTACCGTGAACATGAATGCTATGGGGAGCTCGGCGAGGATTTTGAAGGCAAAAGAGGCTGTATCGAAAGCACGCGCGGAACGCGAACAAAAAGCACACGCCACCGCTCTTGAAAAATCGAAAGGAAAGGATACCACAGTTTTGGGCAAAAATAGTTCCACGAAAGCCTCAATGAATCAAAACAGGAAACCAACGCCATACAACGCCGCAAAACATACAACAGGACTTGCAGCTGCTTCCTTTACCAGCACTGGTATCACCCCCCACACATCTGCTGACCTTGCTCTGCTCACCGATGAACAATACATGCTGCGTCGGGGCCGCGTTAACATCAAGGGATACGCGCGCATTAGCACGACGATGGGGGATCTCAACCTTGAACTCCATACAGAACATGCACCCAAGGCTGTTTGGAACTTCATTCAGCTAGCTAAGAAGGGATATTATAATGATGTCACCTTTCACCGAAACATTAAAGGCTTCATGATTCAAGGTGGTGATCCCACTGGTACTGGCAGAGGTGGTGAAAGTATCTGGGGGAAGAACTTTGAGGATGAGATCGAGGGACCGTTCAAACATGATGCCAGAGGGACGGTGAGCATGGCTAATAAAGGCAAAAATACGAATAGTAGTCAATTGTGAGTACAATATATTCCCTTCATCCAATTTCCCAGCTGTCGATCTCTATGCATGAACATATGTTTGAAGAATGTAAAAAAGCTATAAACCAGTGTTAACTCATAAAAACCAGTTTCATTGCCTACCGTGCCCTCCCCCATCTAAATCTCAAGCACACCATATTCGCTCGTCTAATCGACGACCCTTCACCATCATCTACAACCCTAAACGCCCTCGAAATTTCCCCAGTGGATTCCACCAACAAGCCCACCACGCCTATCCGTATCATCAACGTTACAATCTTTGTCGACCCTTTTGAGGAATTCCTAAGCCAGAAACGCGCAGAAGAGGAAGCGCAAACAGGCGCTGGCCCTGATCCTTCGAACGGTTCCCGTTCAAGAGACGGCCAAAGCGATGACCAACTAACCTGGACAGGCAAGCGGGTACGAACTGGAGGCGTGGCAAATAGCGCTGCATCCGCTGGTGGAAATATGGGTGTGGGGAGATATCTTAAAGCAGCTACTGCCGCCGCCGCCGCTCAAGAAAAGGCGAGTGAAGACGAAATTGCAGAACTTATCGACGAGGAGCCCGATCTTGAACATGCGAGAAAGAAATTCAAAGCTGCGAATGGAGGCGGTGGGTTCGGTAATTTCGATAGTTGGTGAGGCAAATTTCGTTCGCCATTTTTTATTCTATACGTTCCAGACCATGATGGGACGGCCGGGCCGGCACTTTTTATTTGTCTTGAAATGGATTATTCCCTTTTGTACTTTGTTTACACCAACATCACAGCGGCGTACAATTTTTCGCAGAGGAAAGCTATATGATGGAATTCTTTGGAGGATGGGAATCTAGGCGTTTAACAGGAATGTCTGGTTTATATATTCCAGGAAAGGGGGTTCAATGGAGTGATATTGAAAAGAAGAACTCTATCAAACCTTCAGCCGGTTGGAATAGTAGGCCACTCTATATAGGACTATAATTATCAGGCCAGGACGAATTGAGAGCATCACGAATTGTGAACTGGGAGCGATCACCACTCGAATCCAAAGTTAGATATCCGTGGATATTCTGGGCAAAGCAATATCGCTCACATTGGGATAATAAATCAATGCATTTTACCCAGGACCAATTCCGGCTGTTCAAACTCATTCATCGGATGATCCGCTAAAGGCCAAGCAAGAAACCTGCGGAAACTCGTCAACTTGCCTAACATCCAATTTAACAAATCGTTCACCAGAATCGCTTAATAGTATATCTAAAAAATGCTATGATTGGTTCTTAATAGGTAATCTCTTCACCGGCCTTTATTAAGAATCTCAGGGGTAGCAGCGGTGATTGTAGAGTGGAATTGTTAAGAAAGTGGGAAGAAACGGCATCTAAATTCTACCAAACGCATTGGGGATGATGTAAATGGGAAAACATATCATTCAATGGATATAAAGGGGGAATATGACAAACTCAAAATAAAACAGAAATAGTGAGTGAAAATCCTCAAGAATTGCTCTCCCAGATTTGTTTAACCTGTGATCAACCCGTTCCCAAGGAGTTCTCCTATTTCCTTAAGAAGGGGCTCTTCCGCAAGAGCACTCACTTTCTCTTTCTCTTTGACAATCCCCTGAGCTTCCATCACTCTACACAAATCCAGGACTTCTCCATCAATAGGAGCAAGATATACAAATAGGCCCAGCGATAATAGATGGCCATGGAGACTCTCAACACTCTCAATCTCCATCCTGATAGCTTCAAGAACCGACGCGACCAGTTCCACCTGGTCTGCCTCCGACAGCCGATCTGGCGCATTGCCCAGTCTCTCGTTGTGGTTAAACGCCGCAAGATTATACATAAAGGATGCGCCAGCTGCGCGCAGACTAACGTGTTGGGCAAGGAGGGAGAACGTGGCAATTTTTATGCATGTCTCGCGAAGGATGCTGTGGGATACTATTTGATCTAGATATAGGGGCGATGTGAAGAGGTTGCAAGCCAGCTGCGTCATCACGAGTTGTTGGCTGTAAGGGTAACTGGACAGATCGCTGGTTCCTCCAAGCAAAGTCAACAGAGAGTGGTGCGCGTCTTCCTCTGCGAAGAAACCACTGACGCGGGGGTCAGAAAATGCAGCGCGAACTAAATCGATTACCGCAAAATGAACGCCTTGCGGGAGGGAAAGGAATTTCGATTTGATGAAGTCTTGCAGTAATGAGAGGTTTGGGAGCGCAGGGACTGCTGGTCCACCGCTATCTCTTGACTTGATGAACTTGACCAAGTCCTGAAGGGAGGGTTCGTCACCTGCTGAGCCGAGTTTTTGGGTCAATTTATCTAGTGGGGGAGTCTTCTTGTAAAGCACGTAGGAGCCAACGGGGCGTTCTAGATTTGGTAGCCTCAGTCGTCTATGCGGATGAGGCGGCCAAGCCATGTCAATAAGAAGTCGGACATTTCCACGTAGTTCGCCTTCGTTTGCTCCACTCCATTCGTTTTCCTTCTTCCCTTTTAGAAAGGTCATGAAAGTTGGAGTCGCCCTGATACCGTATTTTGCGGAGACATCGAAAGCACGAGATATATCCACCTTGATAAGAATAGCTTTATTACCGGCTTCTTCGGCAAGTTCGTCGTACACTGGATACATTACTTTGCAAGGCGGACATGTTGCAGATGTGAAAAAGATCACTGCGCACGAGGAGTTTGCAGAGGCTAGGAGCTCCTCTACTTCTCGACTGGTTGTCACGTTACGAACATATCCTTCCTGGACAGGGTGCGAAGGTTTGGGATACCCAGCAATCGGCCTTGTAACCCCATTTGCTCCAGCGGTGGGAGGCTGGATTGCGGCAACAGGGTGAGGTCTCTCTGGGCCTTGAGTTGCTCCGCGAAGCATACCATCAATATATGGTCTCATCATTTGGCCAAATGGTGTGCTAAGAAAGGTCTCAGGGAGATTTCTGATATGGTCAGGGATACCCTTTCCAACTAGAAATGTGGCGAGATCATGCGTAAAATTATTACAGTTGCGGAGGAAAAGATCGTATGACTAGTGTGCATTTCGATATAAGCGTTCGCCGTGCCTCAGATTGATTCGTGATGCATGTAATTCAATTCAGATAGTATGGAGGGGCAAAGTGGGGAGCGCACA
Organism: Histoplasma capsulatum G186AR; assembly: GCF_000150115.1. Lineage (NCBI taxonomy): Eukaryota > Fungi > Ascomycota > Eurotiomycetes > Onygenales > Ajellomycetaceae > Histoplasma > Histoplasma capsulatum. Next base: position 1,075,596 of record NW_025544802.1, read on the forward strand.
TACGTCCTCCGTGTAAACTGCCGCCAAAGATTCCATGTACTCAACTATCACTTCAATCGGAAGCTGAGAGGTGCCCATGTGGATCCGCTCAATGGGCTCCCCATGATGGGTTGTTCCAGGGGCCGCTTGTTGAATCCCTCTACCGAAGAAGTATTCCACCCCCCCGAATACTAGTGAAGTGTGATAAATCGCATCTATCTGGGTACCAGTTATAGCAAATGAAAGCTATCGCGGGTCATTAGTTGCTGGATATGAGAACTAGAGATGGTGCTCGGGTATACGGACTTGTCGAGCGAGGCCCTGGTTCATTTCTCGTCAGATGATGCTATAACAAACCAATGGTTGGGGGTATAACCCACCTTGGAGATATCATAAATGCACAGCACAACGTCCATCTTCTCTCGAGGTAGGGCAATGCGATTGTATCCCGCAGTGCCAGCAGGAGAAGTGGTTTCAGGTGAATAGTAGTGGAGCAGTCCGGGTTTGGGACGATGATGTTTTAATTATATCCGGCGTGAAAGAGCTCAATAGCATTTCAAGAGCAAAGAATGGATATGTCTTCTTTGCATATATGCAATATTTGAATATCCCAGGCTACCATCTTGCATGCGTCAACGTGCAAGCTCAGGGAACGATGAGGGATTACAATTATCAATGCGTCCTGCGCCAAGCCCGACGTCACCACCAGCCGCAAAAAGCTCCGGAGCTTGCAGGAAATATAGCCAGCTCCGTCGTCTCCTTAACGCCATATTTCCCGTTGCGATTTTGATATATTGAATATGGTAAGTTATCAACAATCAGTATATTGATATCCTGTGTTATGTTAACCCCTAACTAACTAACTAACCAAAAACAACCAACCACCACAGCCACCAAAACGATCCTCCACGGGTCCTAAAGAGAAGCGAACACGCCAGTCTAAACTCGCCAAAGAGAACGGTATAACCGGCGATGAAGAAGCGGAAATCAAAGAAGCGTTCCATCTCTTCTCTACAAAAAGCGACGACTATCCTTCAGAGAAGGAAGGCGTAATTAAAACCCAAGATGTTCGGCACGCGATGATGTATGCATATATTCACGGACACTGCCCCACACTTCTCCCATTCAGCCCACCATTACTTATGCAGTGCAATAAGCCTTCCTAACTCATAAAAATCAAAATACACCCAGAGCCCTCGGCATCTCACCCACAGACCAAAAAGAACTAGCCTCCATCCTCTCTGCGGTCGACCCCACCGCCACCGGCTTTGTCCCGTACGAACCATTCCTCTCCGTCTGCGCATTGAAGCTGCACTCTCGCGACGAAGACGCCATCTTTGCTGAAGTCGAGCATGCGTATAAACTGTTCACGCGCGGGACCGCGGGGCCCATATCTGTGGCACATTTAAGGAGGGTGGCGAGGGATTTGAAGGAGGATGTTAGTGAGGAGCTGTTGAGGGACATGGTGAGAGAGGCCAACGGTGGGGATGGATTGCATGCCGGTGTCTCGTTGGAGCAGTTTAGGGAGGTCATGGTGAGGGCGGGGGTGTTTTGAGGACGTGATAGGGATCGGGAAGGGGGTTGGCGTTGGGATTCTTTTCCTTGGTGGTTTCTTCCATTTGAACCGTGTGTTCTTAAGATGTTCCCCAGCAAAGGCGTTCAGGATGATATCAATGATATTTGGATTGCACAGAAAACGGCCATAAATAGGGTAATTAGCAATATATGAATTAGCTGGTAGGTAGGGCATACAAGGACATTGTACAGGACAACTCTACCCACCCTCTGCAAAACCAACATAACCGTCGTGGTTCATGCAATGTAAAGTAAGAACTCAACTGGCACATATCTAGCTGGGACCATCCATTTCACCTCCATCCAGCTAGAAATCCTCCCAAAAAGTAGGAAAAGAAGACAAAGAAAAACAGACGAGAAACAAGAATCAAGACGCCGAATCAATGGCCGTAAGCAAATGAACATGACGAGTCCGACTTCTATTCCATCCCATGGTATTTGAAACGTATGCAAAAAAAACAAAAAGAAGCGGGCGGGGCAGAGAAAGAATGAATGAATGAAAAAAAAAAGGAGGGAAATGTACATTGGAAAGTCTAGCGGGATACACCAGCACCATTCCCGTCTCCCCCAATACAGTACAAACCATAATAATCAAAGCTCCATTTAACCATCGGAACCGAAGGCCCCTTGCCAGTTATCAAGACATACATACAACGCCGAGTAATAAAATAGAACACCAAAATGGGGTTTGCTTGTTCATGATTCATTACAATGCCTTGACCATTGAAGGGCCAGTGTCCACGTTGGAATGGGTCACCTGGTTACCTTCAAATGGTGTCGCGGCCGTCTTCATAGTTGGGGCAGGCTGAATTTTATCAGCCACAACAGAGTGGTTTTCATTGGAAAATGACGAGGAGGTCGATGTATCAGAGAGGTCAGAATCCTGCGAATAATGGCCAGTCACAGAGCCAGTTGATGTTCCAGAAGACTCCGGTCGAATTTCCGTTTTATCCGTCTTATCAAGTTCAACGTCACCCGTGCGTAGGATTCCACCTGCTTCTCCTTGAGAATTGAACGAAATTTCCTTGAGGGAGATGTCTTCTTGCCCAGGTTGTTTCTCATCCACAGATCCAGTTGGTGCATAACGCGGTTGCTCGACACACTCGTAAAACAACATGAATACACCGCCCTGAGAAAGAACATTTTTCTCACTAACTAGACTGACATCTTCATCACTGAGCCTGAACCAGCGCTCTGCGACCTCCTTCTCCCCGTCCGCATCTATGACAGCTTGTGGAACAGTAGCCGGGAATGACTTGACTGAATACTTTCTATAACAAATGTAGTGTCCATTCTCATGTCGCCCGTAATGAGTTATCACAGCCCGCAGCTCGTAGCGTCTGTGGGGAATATTTGTGTTGGTTCCAGGGCGAGAAAGCATGGATTTTGAAGGATCCATGCACCAAGATTCTGTCTCATCGTTTTTCCCCGCCGATTTAGACCCCAAACACCATTCATCAAGATCTAAAATCCTCGGGAACCTTACATCAGCATAGTTCTTTCTGAGTATGCCCGTTATTTCGTCGAATACACTCCGGTTCACGTGGATAACAAGGGACTTTGGTGCTCTTGCAATGACTGCTTGTCTTGATTTGGTGGACGAAACACGATTCCGCGCGGGAATATGGCACTTCTCAGATAATGTCTTTTCAGAGAAGTCATCATTCTCAAGAGCTTTCTGGACAACCTTTAATCTTGTTTCCGCGGAACTTCGTAAAGCTTCCGTCAACCGAGGTGTGCTGGCTCCCTCTTCGAGCTCCGCATCCGAATCAATCTGTTGCAACAGCTGCCCCAGCTGACCTTCAGTTCGTAGAAGTGTACATTTAGCGCATTCAACACCCTCAATAGCCTCCAAAGTGGTATATTCGTCCAAGCATTCTCGAATATCGTACTCCCAGTTAGAGCCCAGGGACACTGTCAGACAGTTAAAGGGAATAACGGAAAGTCCTTCTGTCCATCCACATCTCATACATCCAACGCGTTGAGCAAGGAGACCCTCAAGCGGGTTGAGGAGAGTACTGCGTTTGTACTCTCCATCCCTAGGGGGCTTGTGTTCATCGTTGATCTGTCTTGTTTCATATGCTGGAACGGGACCACCCCTGTGGTTATTGCGCTCCGCATCAACAAATCTAAGTCCCACATCACTTGTTAAACCTTTAGAAGCACGGCGAATTTCTTTGTCTACCTGGTCAATCACTTTCGAAAAGTATTCTTGCGCATCTTGTTGTTGCCAACTGCTCATTGACTTCAGTTCCGGAGGCGTCCATAGCTTTCGACCCCCATATGAGGGGCTATTCAGTTTGTCGATGATTTCTTTTAGCGCAAGATGAGTATAAAAGGGATCACGGTCCCCTAACTCGCGAAGATTTTCTTCCAAAAACTTATCCAATGCACGAAGCGAAGCGAATCCCTGGATTATGCTATTTTGATAGCACGAGTTATCCCAATTGCCAAGTCCTGGAGGGCAAGCTTCCTTGAGGCCCAAAAAGGCTTGCCCGATTCCCGAGAGGCTCCTTCCCCGCGGAAGTGTTGTGAGCAACGAATTCGCATCCAAACCCAGGATCCTCTGCATTGCAACGCTTTTTGCGGAGTGTAGAGCTTCACGTGTCAACGAGGTTGCGGCCAACTCAGTATCCTCGTCAAAAGCTGCTCCCTTATCTAAAGCAAAAATAATGCGTGATGGAGTAATGAAGACGATGATGTTCCAAACAGTTTGGAGGAGGGTGGAAACAATGAGGTCAAGGTACTTGAAAATATAGTAGCCCAAAAGCAAGGACACTCCAAAGCACACTATCTTCGTTTGGGCAGGTATCCATTCGCCGAAGCGGTCATCGCGATAGTTATCCTGCAACGGGCTAGTGTAAAGGTGATGGTGATGATTGTGAGAGGAGAAATCCGAGGTGCCGGGCATATTTCGTGAGCAAGTCAAGAAGCAGGCACAAGAGGCTAGCTCTCGGAGGCATCGGGGCTTGTCAGGGTGATCGATCAGAGAAGTCCCTAGCTATCCGCATGTTCAGGGTTGTACTGTAAATGGATAGCAACGGTCTTGTGAATCTCTGGTGTGTGCGGAGTATCGAGAACTCAGGAGCTTGATATTGATGTTAAAGGTATCCAGGATGGTCGAGGGATTCTGGCCACAGATGGGCAAGATCCCGCTAGCTCTATTTTGGACTAGTGGAATCTGCCCACCTTGTCGCTTTCCCCGCTAGGAATTTTCAAAATGTCCAACTCCAAGAGTCCTGGACAGCAAAGAAATTTCCTCCTAGTGATAGTTGTGTGATTCAATGTAACAAATCATACCCCCCACATCCGCGCAGTCATGGCAAAGACCGCGAAAGTGAAGGCAAAAGTTTCCTGTACGTATTATTACCCTACGCAATCTATATTTGCAACCACACATTCTCACCGATGAAATCCAATTTTTGAAGCGAAATCCATGCATTCAAGAGCGGCAAAGCGAGCCGTGTCTCCGACAAATGAATCATTATTGAAGTTCGTTCCCAGGACAGAGCCGATCCCGACAGTCAAGCCACATATCCTATCTGCAAAGCATAATGCCGGTATTACGAAAAAGTCCAAATCCAAGCAGATCACCCGTGCCCAGCGGAAGCGGCAAGAAAAAGGCCTGGAACGTGCGGAATTGATTATGGATAGAACAGAAAAGAAAATGGCCAAAAGCATGGGCAAGGCAAAGGTTGTCAAAGAGCGAAGAGTGAGGATATTTCTTCCCTTTCCTGTCCTATTCTATTATTTGGTGGTCAATAAAACTAATGGACATCCAGTCCACGTGGGATGACATGAATCGTAAAGCTCTTGCTGTACCTGGCAAAGTGGTCTCAGGAGGGGATGTGGACGGTGCTGAGGCTATGGACGAAGACGCTGAACCGAATGAGGCGCGTACACCACCAGTAACGACGATTTCTCAGTCTTCGGTGCAATCACAACAGGCAACACCTCTCCAAAAGTTTGAATTTGAGGAAGATGGAGAAATCACTTGAACAGGAATCTACATACTATGGTATCTAGCATATCGAATAAAGAGAATTAAAAGACGTGGAAAAATGAAAGAAGAGTACGGCATCCGACCGAGCGGGCCCATTTCTATTTCTTTGGCCTCAACTGGTTGATCATTCGGTCGATCTCACCCACCGCTGAACCGGATGCTTTCTTTCTGAGCAATTCCAGGCTGTTGACGTCATTGGCCTTGAGGGCTTCTTCACCAGCCTTGACAACCATTCCGCACTTCACCCACATTTCGATTCTCTCTGCTATCGACAAACTGGTGCATTTGGGGATAAATATTGAGGCGATCTTGGTATTTCCGGCGCTTAGAATTTCATTGTAAAATGGCTAGGGTGACCTGCGTTAGCATTGACTCCGACATATAGATATTAACGAATGAATGAATATAGAACCATGAACAAGAACATGAAAACAGGGGAACAAGGCATGCAAAATTTACCTCCCATCCAATTGGAGACTTTTTGGGCTTGGCAAGTTCCTCAAGCTCACCCCAATCTCGTTTGGCTACCAAAGCCCTCAATCTCACCCACCAGAACGTCTTCTCTGGTACTTTGAATTCACTCTGGATTTTGTTGGCGCGTTTCCCATACCCAGATTTTATTAGCCTGTACATGGTTTCATTTATACTCAGGCCAACAAATTCACTGCTGCCATCCCCAATATCCTTGTCCAGTCCATCTTGGATTTTCAACAGTTGCGCAGCTTCCGTCAATGACTTCTGATGGGATTGCGCGCTCGCATCCTTGGAATCGACCAATAATTTAGACGCTAATCGTAGCTTATCTGCCATAGCTTGTGGGTCAGATTGAGCGATTGCATCTCTCAAAAGTAGATTAGACCCATCAACCGGGCGATCATCCTGGTAATACAAGTCTTTGAGTAATTCCACATCTTGAGATCTTGCAGATGTCTCCACGAGCGCGGAGGCAACTGGGCGAGAATTGATGGTCCGGAAAAAGCTTGCGAGTGGAAGTTTCCGTTTAAGCTGTAACAGGACGAAATATATTAGATCCGTATCGCCACTTTCTAGGGCCTTGTCCAAAGCGAGATTATCTTCTTCCATCTTCAAGAGCAGAGGCACCTGCCTTCCCGCACGTGGCTCGAAATTAAGTAGCTGGGTGGCCAAATGTCCTCGACCTTCGTCATAGGCTGATTGTGCTATTGATTCAAATGATATTCCTCGCTTCCCCTGAAGTTTCTCTGCCACCAAATGGCAAATAGTATCATCATCTTCCGCGGAAGTCTTGACCTTTTGACTGGCCCAGTGGACATATATTTTATCTGTCGGGAGGCGGAGATATTCGGAAACGCGGATTGCAAGAAGATATTCGTGGCGATGGATCAGTCGATCAATCAACTTGTCCGGGGTCAGGCGGAGATATTGTTCATATGAGATAGGGATACCGATCCGGTAGTCACGGACGGCATTGAGCACACGTAGACGCTCGCACATATCGACAAAGTCATCACTATTATAAAGATCAATTACTGACTTTCCGAACGATGCCGCTTTAAGAAGTTGCTTTTGCCAATGGGTATTAAATTCGTGGCCCGCTGCCTTTACACAGGTATCGACTGCTTCGAGAAGCTTAGTGCGGATGTGCTGGATGTTCTCGTCGGCCTTCGGGGATTTCCTTTCAAGTAGGCCAACTGAATCGAGGAGAATTGAGGCAGGAGACGTTGAACCTAACTTGAACACTTCTTCCGTAACATCTATGGATAAAATTAGCAGCTAATCGCCTTCTGTAATGTACCATAGGAACATACCCGGAACCTTGTGAAGAAATTCACAGGCATCATTAGTGAGCAATCTCACGCCGTCAAAATCTGGAATTACATGGACACGGCCATCGTAGAAATACCTCAACAGATGTCAGCTGTATAAGTCGCGTTAAAAAAAGGAAAGAAAGAAACGGAACGCCAACCTCACTGCAGCGCCGTTAGGGCCGACCATGTGGACTTCATCCTCCCAAGAGAGCACAACAGAATCATTGCCACACCACACCACGTTGTTTGGGGGCGTTCTCGCCCCAGAGTGATATTCACTGAGCTTGTTTTGGAAGTCGCTACTTATAACCCAGACTTTGCCATCGCAAGTATACAAGGCAACAAATCGCCCATTGGGGGATACACTGACATGTTTAAAGGGGCCGTTTTGCAACATACGGTCCTCAGCATCTGTTGCGTCTACAACGCAGATCGTCTGATCCACCGCAAGGAGAACCTCGACTGAACGCGAGAGCGTGTAATTGGGAGGAATCAATGACCATGAGGAAATTTCCCCTTCAGGGGTTGATGCGAGCAATTTAGGCCGTGGCTCATCATAGCGAGAGACAGCAATGAACTGATTGTTATTCAAGAGAGCAACGAAGCCGTCCGACCAAAAACGGCAGGATTTCACTCCGTGTTCTTCTGCCACCTAAGTTAAAAATTAGCAAAAGTCACAGATAGGGCTGGCTTGACACATGCCATACAGTTCCTAGAGAAAACGGCACAAAGTCCGCATGTAGACCATAGTAACATCGCACGGTGCCATCTTGGGTTACTACAAGTAGCTTCTCATCGTCCGACCAGCCCAAGCCTCGGATTGACCCATGTTCCCACTAACACCAGATATTAGTATAGATAGCTCAAACCGGATAGATAAGTAGCATGTTATAGCAAACATTAATTTGACTGATTCGTTTGCCAGAGCAGGAATAAATATCAATAGATGACTTTGCTGTCTCTGCATCCCTATATCTTTGGAGTTTGCTTTCATCGCGGTAAAGAGCTGCGGGCGTTATTAGAATTAGAACAAGAAATATAATCAAGCTATGAAATTTGTGGAAGTAAATTTACCTATAGCACCTCCATACGGAGCTCCAGCAACAATGAAATTTTCCAACTCGAGCTCCTCGTCAAAGACAGCATCGTATATTCGGACCTTTCGATAGAATTGGTCTCCCACTCGCTCCCAGTCAGCCAGAGGGTTTGTTGGAGCCATATGAATTCCAACGCTGGCGTCAAATGATGAACAGTTTTGTCATTTCAAAGAATGTCTCTTATATCCGAATATTAAGATTGGGGTTTAATGTTTAATTATAACATAGCATGTCGTATATCTGGTTGCATATAAGTAGTACAAGGCACCCGGACATGGAGATTATCGAGCTTTCCCATTTTGGTACGCATTACATAACTGATGATACGGCAGAATACCCCCGTAAAGTAATCCGCCCTACCAGAGGATGTAAGTTACGATACTACTAATACAGGTGACATGTGACTGCCCACGATGCCACCTGCAACCAACCAACCAACCAAGCGAGATGGATGCTCTCGTCCGATGTTGACAGCATGTTGTTTGTTTGAAATTAACGCCTTAGGGATTAGTCCTTTTATGCAATGGAATATTCTAGCCTTCATGATAGAATAGAAGACCTGTCCGATATTGAAGCGGTCGTGCTTCTCTGTCTCGTGGCCCGCCAGCATTGCATCATTGACACTGAAAGGGAGGTCTTGGATGATTTAGAAAATGAACTGATTTTGGTATTCTAAGAGTCCTCTAAAATTAAATATGTATGCCATAAGCTGAACTGACACCCTGGTAGATTGCTGAAAATATCTTTGGCCTTTCCCACGCCACCTTGGATTGCTCCCCCAGCATGACCGTGGAGGGGTTCAGTAATGCTGTCCTGGCTCCTGATGCTGAGAGACAAGGCTATGACAGACTCTCGCCATTTGCCGCTAGTGGCGAAGGGGGAAGGGTAAGGTCTTTCTTTCTTTTTCATTTTTGAGCATTCGTGCCTGTTCAGGGATCGTTATGGAAACGGGTTTTCATCGCTATGCTGATGAATTACATGACTAACGTTATTGTAGAGCGTTGATCGACTGTCATTTGGAGGTGGAAGATCTAGCTCGCGGGTGCGAGCAAGCGTGCTTGATGACCGCAAGGTGGTCAATGTCGTCATTGCCAAAAATTTTGACCAGGCTCCGGATCACATTCAACTACTAACACTCGATGTAAGTTGATATTTTAGTCTTCCTCAGAAAAGGATACGGGCCACTAAATGAAGCACAAACCTAGCTCATTCGAACCAAACGGATCTATACGCGGACGTCTTTCCACAGCGTGCCGATGACCTTTCTTTTTATTCCACTTATTGAATCCAAGCCGCAAGGACTCTCCTCCTCGTTGAATCTCCATTTGGTAAGTCTATTTTATTTTGATCTGAACCTTTTTTTTTAATATAACAGGTGCTAAATCAAGGACCTAGAATGACCACATTTTCATGTCGTATTACCATGATCCCCAGAATGGGTTGATGAATCTTGAAGAAAGTAGTGGGTGGTTGTCTGATGATCAAGGGTCGATATCCTCTGTCATTCGAAAGCCCAGTCTAGTGCTATCCAAAGAGCCTAATGAGCCCTATTTAATTCGCGAAGAGGTATGGCGCCTCATGTTGCCTTTTTCATTCAGGCTCCTCATATTTGCATTGCGCTAAAAAATATCTCCAGCATATCAATGCGCTACGGGAACTTAGCGATAATGTGACGTTTTCTGCGGAGATAAGCAGCTACCTTCAAGATATTATCATTGCTCTCCGGATGAATCGGGGAGTGGCTGGTGGCCTGACTCCTATCTCCACTCGCCATTTCCAACTTCTTGCCCGGTTAGTTCAGCCGCTATTCAGCTATTTCAAATACAACCACTCATTCGCCTACCAGATGTCTCGCACCCTTACAACGAGTGGATTATGTTTTCCCGTCCTTAGTAGCGCTTGCTGCTAGGAGAGTTTATCGCCATCGCATTTCCATAACCGACCCAGCGAATGATCGAAGTCTGATGTATGGAAGTACGCTGAAAGCTGTTGATTTAATATTGGCGGATGCTTCCCCGGAATCGATCATCGAGCAGGTCTTGGAGGGTGTCGAAGCACCTTTATGAATCGCCGCCGGTTAGCCTTTATGGCAATTCCCTAATCCCGTCAGAACAGGTTATATCCAGTTATAGAGACGAGAGGGAAGCTAAGTCAGGGGTCGCAATAGATGTGTGATGGGTGGTTATGAATACAGTATTTCCGGCATTCCCCTTATCCCTTCTAGCAACTCAAAATTAATTCAGCAGTCATAACAACAGATTCGGTATGTGAGTTCGTTACTTCCTTTCAGGATCCTTCACTCAGTTCACCCGAAATTTATTCCATTAGGTTAAGTCAGGGTAAAATTCTTGGGTTTGGAGTTCTAACGCTAGGTTCATTTATTGATACGTTTGGCTTTTCTAGCTCCATCATGCCACCCCAAGCGAAGTTCTTATATTTTAGATATCATTGCCTTTGTGGCGTGATGGGTATCGTTCGAATTGTTTGATACCTTGAAACCACACTCGTCAATGTATTGAAGAGGAGACTTTCGAGGAACGTCTCAACATCGCCTACATGCATTTTATATGATATCTGGGCACTTTATTATTTGATACCCCTTTCCAATGCCCAAGCGACAAAGGAGTCCGCATGCTAAGGTCTCTAAGTGCTTGGGTTTCTTCTATCCTTCTACGAATTACTCTATTCGTGACTCTCCAAAAGAAAGCCGTCCTTTAAGGTTGCGGAGGGCATTAGTGTAAGAATGAATACACAACTAGTGTGTTGGGTATTTATTTAACCTAGACGTTGAATTTAATTTCACTGAGTTAGAAGGAAGCTCTCGGAGTAATAATTTGTCAACTTTTTTCATTTTAAGTAGTCATGATGGGGCATCTGGTTATGGCTGAATCCTTTGTCATCCGGGCCATAAGGATTCAAATTCCCAGACTCTTTGAGTGGGATCACTTCTCTTTCGAAAGGAGCAAAAAAAAGAACTAATAGATGATGCGTGTCTTTCTACGTGGTCAGTTCTCGCTGCTTCCAGGACAGACACGGGTTGTTAGGCGTACAAGCATACAAAAAAGCAGGTGCTTCCTATTCCCGCCTACCCCTACTTAATTGCCAACATCTCACCCTAACGCACAATCAAACTACTACATCTCTATCATTATCCCAAGTCGACGATATATCTTCAAAATAGCCTTGGGGGAAAAGGACAGCGGGAACACATCACCCATACAACAGGCTAATCCGGTTACAAAACAGAGAAACTCAGCCATCCAGATTCTCCCCCAAATGCATCCCTCAGAGCCAGACGATGACTACGATCCTTACAAATATCCTGAATTCTATGTAAGTCACCCTTCGATCACTGAGCCTTCAACCCTTACAGACAGGAGGGTGAGGAGGGCGTATTGCACATACAAATATGCTCACTCCTTTCCCCTTAGCTCCCCACCATAACCCCAGCCCCTGACCTCATCAACCTGCCTGACCCTCTAATTCCGGAATTCCGCCACAAGGACCGGGAATACAAACTCCTCAGCCACCTTTGGCATGTTCAGTTGGGCCAAAATCAAGTACGGCATCACTGGAACATACAAGCTCTTCATGATTTCTGGCGCAAGTGTGGTCCACCTACATTTGATGGTAGACATTATGGCTGGTCACCGACCTGGATTATTGATGCACTTGATTCACTGAAGATAGACCTGGAGAGGTTGCAGCGGACGGCGAAAAGGGTCATGTTGAAAAGGGCCCGGATGCGAGTGCAGGCAAGGCAGGTTCTAGAGAGTGTGGGCATACAGGTGGAAGATGAAGCACAGGTGAGTGAGGAGGAAGTGAAACTGGCTGTAGAGCTGGCGAGGGAAGAGGTAGGGGATGGGGATTGCGCGGGAGATGAGGAGGTGATGATCAAGAAACTTTTGAAGGATAGTGATACGAACAGGGAAAGAAACGAGGCGAGAAGGGCAAGATTGGGCGCGTTAAAGGAGCGTGGAAAACGGACGATGGCAAACCGGTCAAAGGCAAGACTTGGCTGTCCCGAGAGCGATGCTGGCGATGCTGGCGATGAGTCTCCTACACATAAGCCACCGCGGGCACGAACACAACCCGTCACGCGTCCTTACCATCCTGACGCCGATGCTTCGGAGACGACCAAAAAGGCCGACAGCCTGTCACATTTTCGGCAGGAATCTGAGCCGAAAGGGCACAAGGAACAGAAGAGCTTGACTGTCGACTTTCATTCCCATTTGATACATAACCCTCTTACGAGTTCCTTGCCCAAAGGCGAAACGGCTGATTCTGCACTCTCGATGGACATGGAGATTCGGGTATCCGAATATGAGGTTGATTCTGGATCGGACTCGGAACTGGAAAACTGGAGAGGCGACAGACGAGGTTGAGGCGATTTTGCAGAGCCATCCTCTTTTGACAATGGGGAGTTAGTGTATCCTAGTGAGGGCTGTTTTAAGTTTTAAACTTGCTTCCCTTTCATCGAAAAAGAAAGAGCGAGGCTAGTGGAGAAGTTGTGTTATTGGAACCCTTTATGATTATCTTCTTTCCACTTCATTTCTTCGACTTTCACTAGTTGATGGAACTAATTCCACTTGTACCCTTTTCGAACATGCGCGCCATTACTGTTTTGTTCCTGACTCAGAGCAATAGAATGCCTTTGCAAATTTCACTTTAAACAACATACTGCAAGAATGTGATGGTAAATCATAGTCTAAACGCTCACTTCATACATGTGACGTCACCGCATATACATCATTCCATCGGCAACAAAGGTAAACATCACACCCCATTCCTCAACCTTTCTTCACCGCTGCGATTCGTCGCCCTCATCCGTATAAACATTTCCATCGGTTCATACCCTCCAGCATCGCCACCACCACCAACACCTACCAGCCCGTCCTCCCCCCTCACAACTGTAACCTTTTTCCACTCATTCAGAATCGCCTCAATCTCCACCCTCTCATCCTCCACAATAGCATCCATCTTAATATCATTCCGATCGTATCCAAACGGATCTTCCAACTGCGATCCAATCCCCTCAATACCGTACAGCGTGAAAGTAACCAGCGAGACAATGGGCACAGCCCACCAGCCCATCTCATCAACCATGGCAAACGGCAGCACGGCGCCGAAGAGCGCCAACACCTGTTTCTGATGGATGAGGTGCGCAATGGGGATCGGCGTGAGCTTGATGGTCTCCATGCGCCCGTACGCGTCAGTCAGCGCGTTAAGCTGGGTTTGCAGGTTGCTGGCGCCCGGCGCCGTGAACCAGCCACGCTCCTGGCCGCGCTTTATGAAGCCGTCGACGAAGAAAGTTAGCTGGAGAGGCAGGCCCAGGCCTTCGTGCTCGTACGCCTGCAGACCTGCGGGCAACAGGCTATCGTATTCTGGGTTCACCACTTGCTCGCTATCCAAGTCGTCATCGTCGTTGTCGTCGTCGCCGCCGTCGCCATGAATACCTGCACCGTTGACATTTATATTGCCATTCCTGTCCGGGTGGCGTAGGATCGTAGTATTCTCCACCCCATTGCTGAGACTAGTACGCCCACCGCCACCATCAATGCCATCAGCAGCGTTCCGATTCAGCGTCCAGGCCGCGCCCCATTCGGCACGCAGATAATTCTTCACGGCGTAAGGGATCGCCATGAGGACACGTATGGTGCGCTCCACATCGTTTTTCTCAGCGAGGGTGAGAGGCCCCGATGTTCTGTTATAGGCGTGCGTGAGAATCGTGCGGGTCAGGTTGCGCACGGAAGTGTTGATGACGGATAGGTTATTGCGACCATCCCAGAAGCGGTTGTAGGAGGTTTGGTTGCGGAAGACAAGGATGAGGCCAACGACTATGGAGAGGGAGGGAATCTGTTTTTGGGGGGGGGGGATTGGGTTTATTTCCCCGCTTCTATTAGTGTTGTCTCGTTTTATAAAAAGGAGGTTTGTGGGTAGAGTTAAACGTACGATTGTTGGAGGCAGGCCCAGGCTATCGTAAACGTTTCTATCCAGATAGACGACTAGAGCGGTGAAGAGGCCGTGCAGGATGACGGGAATGAGGATTTTAGTATGTATAGCGCCTTTTATAAAGCGGAGGACGAGGGGCCATCTGTTTTTTTAAAAAACCAGTTTGACTATCAGTTTTTGAAACTCGCAATCAAAATCTTGGGAAAAAATGTGTTCGACTTCTTGCAATTGGAGATGTTTTTTTTTGGCTTTGTTTTGTTTTGCTTATTTTTTATATAACATCATATTTTGGGGTGTATAATTAGGACTCAAATCCCTTCAAGTACATGGCTTGTGTACCATTCATACAATAACGTATCGCAGACATACTGAGCTCAATACCATACATACCTCCGTGGCTTTGAACGACGCGACTTGCGAAACGGAAACGTTTGTCTTCGCTGGTGGTGCCGTACGCTCACAACACTTCCATTTTTCAACCGGCTCTGTGGCGATGACGGCTCACTGAAACGCATAGCCGAGATGGATGTGGACTTGGAGAGGATCGCGGCCTTCTTATTCCCGCTTCCTTTATGCTGCGTTGTTGTTGAAGATTTCAGGAGGTTGGGTTTAGAGTTGCGGATAAAATATTTAAGCTTAACCTGGACCTAGGGTGGGTTAGGCCTTATCGGCTTATCGGCGCTTGGCTGGTGTGTCGCTTCCAAGTCCTTTCACGAATAGTGACGAGTGTATGAATGGAAGGAATAAATGAGGATACGAAAAGAGAAGAAAAATTGAGAAAAAAGAAATCAGCAGTAAAAAAATGAGGTTTACATTTCAGCAAACAGCGCCGCTGTTTGAGAATCGGCGAGGTCCCCCAAACCCTGACCGCCAACGTGGAAACAATGGCGCGGGGGAACGGGAGAGAAAGCAAGATGGGCGAATGGGATCCTGCAAACTAAAATATGCATGCACATGCTGCGTAGAGCATGAGGGATGGATTTGATACAGGAAGCAAAAGCGGGGAAGGTTCGAATGGCGTGTCTCGTCTTCCATCGCCTGGCAAATACTAACGAGTAGCTAGCTGGTTGCTAATGGGATGCGGGGAGTCGCAGGGATTGGCGGTTGATAGCAGTCGTCATGATATCGACGCGTAAGAAGTCGCAAGATTACCTCTCGATCCAATAAAAAAAGGACACCTCCGTAGGAAGAAGGAGAATGGGGAGCGAAACGAAGTTTGATTTAGCAACTGCAATATGTTTCCTTTGCGTGTTTGATATTTTGGGTTCGAACACCAACCAGCAAATCCACCTTCATCTAACCACTAGATATTTACATGGCACCGAATTTGCCTCTCCGCCTGCTCTGCTCACACTCGCTTAAACGCACGCTCTGATTAACATGGATGATAGAGAGATAACAGAAAAAAAAGCGGGGATTGACAAGTCAACTTAAGTAAAAGAGAGCAGCGAAATAAATTAAAAGCGGAAATAAATGATCATGATGCAAAACAAACACAAACAAACCTTTCTCCAATACAATCCAAATTCCAATCCCAATTCCAAGGAATCAGTACCCGCGGGGAGGGGGGGGGGAGGATAACTACCGTACAAAAATGTGGAGGTGAAGATGTATATATACATACAGATATTTATATAGAGCTTAAAATAATTTCTATAAATATACTCCTATATATATGTCGTGCTTCTATATTCTCTTCCATACAGATATCTGTCTATACTATTTTTATTTGTTTAGATGTAGAGGTGAGAAAAGAGGAAAACAAAGCAAAGTCGAAACGAGGTTTGCTAGAAGGGAGGAGGATAGAGAGAGCCACATCACATTGCCCGGCCCAGTCAAGCCCCATTGGAGTAGAATATCTGTTTAGTTGCGCGTCGCTATTTGGCTGGCTGGGTTTTTGGATTGAGAGGAAGGAGCACCATGTAACCGAAGCAGATAAATGCTATTTGGAGATGACGAATGGAAAATGCTGTGAATGCAATCAATCAATTCGTAAAAGTTGATGCAGTGAGGGTTTTTAAAAAGAGTGGATGGAAAAAGAAAAGATAGCTTAAAAGGAAGGGGGGGAGACAGGAGAAAAAAGTAAGTCAAACTACTTGAACCCAAGTGATTGGCATAAAAGTGACGTAAACGAAGTAAAAGAAAAATTATGATGCAAGTGCAGGAAGAAGCAAAGCATAAAAGGAACGCCATGAGCAAATAGGAAAAAAAAAAAAATAGATAACGGAAAAAACTACAACCGGCCAGCACGACCGTCAAATGCTAAAGGACCAAGATCGTTCCGTGGCGTTAATGGGGTATCTTCGAACATATCATTACCACCTGCACCTGCACCGCCACCGACATTATCACCATGCCGGGGTTGCTGTGATCGACGACCATCGGGAGGCCGCAAGCATTGGGGTATGTCGATGTTGGAACTGCGCATGATCGTCTCGCCGAATCCATGGCCCGCCGCCTCGTTTCTTATTCCATTTGCCATACCTACATCCGGAGTATTAAGGTCCGCATTCGCGGTCGAGCTCGTTCGCCTCGGAACTCCGTTTCCGGCTCGTGGGGTTGCTAAAGGGGTCTCATCAAGGTTCATCATGTCGACTGCAGCGGCTAGGTTGTCATGGTCTTCACTTGTCTGCCTATGATGGTTATGGCCATTCGGTGACGAAGCGGATCTCTCGCCTGTAGATTTGGCGGCGGCGGGGTTTGTGGTTGCGGCGGTTGTGTTGTCGGGAAAATCCTGTGCAGGCTGGTCTTGGGACTTGAGAGGCTCCGGATGTGTCTCGTCCTCAAAGGGGTCGTTCGAATCGTCTACCTCTGCACTGAGATCTGTATATGCACGGCAGTTTGGGCATTGGAACATGGGGTATTCTGGCGTGTGGATGAGGCGATGTATGCACTTGTAATGCCAGACATGAGCACAAGCCGCCATAAAAAGGCATTGATAGGGACGCTGCGAAATCACATTAGTCTGAAGTGACGGCTGCAAGTCCGATACGGGAAGGGGGCCGCACCAAAACTGAACCAAGACATATGGAACATTCCCTGCTACCCGCATAATCTGCCGCGTTCTTGCCCTTCCCCAGGTTATTGATTAGAGCCGCTGTATTTTTGCTGTTGGTATTGCATCTGTCAGTGTAAACTCTTTCCCACTCCGAAAAATACCGGTGTAGGAAACAAAAAAATACAATGGAGAATGAACACAACATACTTAAATTCATTTGCTTGTTGCTGCCACGTCCGATTGCATTCGATTCGCATCCGTACACATCTGAAAATCATCTCCTCGCCGCCCCTGAAATCAATTCCTAGTTGCAGAATATCGCCATCTCTCACGGCATAGAGCCGCGAAGCCATGTTGGGTTGGCTTAGGCGCATGTGGTTCAAGAAAGTTCCCGAGGAGCTCCCCACATCCCGAATATGCCATTGGCCATTAACAAAGGAAAACTCGCAGTGTCTCCTGCTCACGACTTTGGATTTAAAGCCAATTGGGGCATCGGATGGTTCGGTTGGATTGTGGACAGCAATCCCGTCACGCTCGGAATACCGCCCCACTCGAATTACAGAAGACTCGTTCGGCAGGGTTCGTGAAGTGGTTGTGAAAGGTAGCGAGGGTCGTGAGTTCTGATGAGGGTCTTGATATGCATAGAAACGTATGGCGGGCTTTGGGGGGTCGGATTTCAAACAGAGATCTGGAGAGGACCGCAGAGGAGTAGCGCCTGCTCGTCTGCTGGGAGACTCCATATTCCCTAGCGTCGTGTTTCGGGTCGTACCAGTCGAGTGTTCGGGAGTGGTTTCACTGCGATTCCGGGAAGCTGACGGCGATGGCGACGGGTGTTGCGACTGGTCCTGGTTGACTCCGGATACATCCATGCGTACTATGTTCCGATGTCGTGCCATGCCGGATGCTGGTTGCGGGCTCCGATGGCTCCAGGTCGTTAGACGGGATAGAATGTGAAGAAGCAGATGACGAGGGGAGGGCGCGAGTGGTCTGAGCTGGAGAGCTCTCACTCTGCGCTGTAGAGGGTGGGAGATAGTCTTGAAGGGTCAGGCTCGGGACATCTGCTGTAGTAGTGGTAGCAGTGGTAGAAGTAGCTGCAGCAGTCGCAGTCGTCGCCGTCGTCGCCGTCGGAGTAGTTGTAGCAGCACTAGTAGCAGTTGCATCAGCAGCCGCAGTATCTATAGGAGGTGCAGTGTCTGTGGCAGACAAGGCTGGAGGAGAAGCGGAATGCAATGACAGGCCAACAGCCCGCGTCAGGCTGTTTCGATACGAGCGGTGGCCACTACTAGCTGAGTTGCCAGACAGGTGGGAGTGAGTGTACGCCCGGAGGTTGCTCAAGCGGCGCAGACGACTGGGGCGCGAGCACGAGGACGAGGGCTCAGGGGAGGAAACTCTGGCAGCAGTGGCGGGAGAGGACATAGACATGAACTTGCACTCGAGAGTGGGCTGGCGCTAAACGATTCTTGCTGCTGCTGCCGCTGCTGCTGTTTCGGTTGCTGTCGTTGTCGTCTTTGTAGATGTAGCTGTTCCGGTGGGGTAAGGTGGTAACTTCCACGTACTGTACCCTGTACAAAGCGCGGGATAAATCCTCGTGCGAGGCCGACTGTGTCGATGGGTGTTTGATGGATCAACCAAAATCGGTGGCTGGGCACAATTTGGGATTTAGGAAGAAGACAGCACAAAAAGGGAGAGAAGACCAGAGTAAAGACACACAGGAAGCCGGCAGTCAGAAGGTGACAGTCCCGCCGGAGAGCGTGAGGGCGAGGAGGACGAGGCTGGAGGGGAGTGCGATCTCTTTATGAAGAGTTGCGAGTATTTAATTATGATCGATGTCTCTGGATGGAATGGGATTCGGTCTGCAGCCAAGGGACCGGGCGGGCAAAACTTAAATGGATCTCGAGGCAACGCGCTCAATAGCAGCTACAGCAGCGGTGGATTTATATTTACAGCCGTTCGTTTTTATCAATTATTATTGCTGTTTCTCTTTCATTGTCTTCGCGGGCCGTTTGACGTTGAACAGCGTCTATACATCCGGTCTGGTTGGCGATGTGATCGTCTGCAAGGTATTATTTTCATAGTATCGAATAATTACCGGCGGCTGCAGCTGCCTCTGGTCCGTACAATGGATAGACAGATCAAGGGCATGGAAAAAGGACTGCGCCGTTCTTTGACCTCGATGGCTAAATTCTTTTACCTTGTTGGATAGATACATTGATGATCGTTGAGCGAGAATATAAAGGCCTTCTTCCTCCCTGGAACAAAGGGCCCAACCAACCAAGCAACGATGCGCACCGCTGGGAACGTTCCGCGCTTCCAGTGATTGATTGAACCAGTCAAGTTAACCGAAAAGCCTGTGCGGAAAAAAAAAAAAAAACAAGCAGAGATACACCCTGATTCCCGGTTATTCATTCTCATTCCTGTCTGGCCCCCGCCAGTGGGCCGAGAATTGGCAGCAAAAATATACAGTGCATCGCCTGAGAGAAGAGAAATGCATGCAGTTGCCAACCCGCTGCAGAGCTGCTAAACAAACCGGCCGCTACTAGCCTGCCAGCTGCCCGCGACGGGCCTGTCTCCGCCTGTCGCTGGCTCTCCCTGGGCTGTCAATGCTGTCATCCGGGTATCAAGTCCATCAACTGACCGGTACAACTGTGCACATCCTGGATCCGTCACTCTTAGCCTGAGACATCCCCGGCCAATGGATGGAACACTGATTCCAACTTTGTTCATATTGCGGAGGGATTGCGCGGAGAGTCAGTATCGCTGGTATCGGGGAGAATCATTCCACCTTTTTGTTCTCTTTTTTGCAAGCATGGTTCACGTCGCATTCTTGAGAACTTGAATGTTTGCTGAGCTTGCCAGCGAAATACAACTAGTCAACTAACTAGTGAACTAACTTTAGCTTTAACAATAGAAAGCACTCGTAGTGGATTTGTAGAGGTCAGCAGCCAGAGCGATCTGAGGATTGGATAAGAATTGACAAGTCAATTCTCATAAAAAGATAAGAGACTCATCTCATGAACAACACCTTAACCATCTTTTATCAAATATCTGCCTCGTGGGCGATTCTTGGCGCTTTTTGTCACATTCGAGGGTATACTTTAGCATGTTTCTCTTTTATCAAGTTTATAACAACGCTGTCACTCTACCCTGATTCATTTAGGCTTGCTTCTTCGCCAATATTGAAACCTCGCAATGGAGCTTATAGACGTTCATGTGGCTGAGATCATCTGCGTCTAGCAAACAGGGACTCTTGCTGTTGTATTCTTGGTGGTCATCAGAGGAAAGGACTGCATTGTGAAGGTGGTTGGTCGGTGGCTTGAACCTCCTGTAGATGTATTCTCTGACACTTTCTACAGCACCATGATCAAGGCCCCAAACAGCCGTTGGGACCCAAAGCACCGTGAAACAAATATCTTCATCTGTGAATCCGCCTCTTACCGACGCTTGACGCAAGCCAAAATCTGTGCCCAGCGTATAACTCATCAGCTCTATGGAATAAATGAAAATATTGATCCCAGAGAATGTCTGCCCCACCTTAAGGCAGTTTGTCAACGACGAATACCCACCCACAGCCATTCTCTTGCAATACATTCCTAACATGAAGGAGCTAAAATGGACTGAGTATAATGAAAGAAGGATGCGAAATTTTGTTGGTGGACTGGTTGCGATCCATGACGCGCTAGTCTTTCATGAGGACCTTCATCCTAGGGATATGATGGTTGTGGACGGGAATCCAGAAAGGGTAATCTGGCTAGATTTTGACAGGGCGCGGACGTTTAATGGACATCTTTCAGAGAGGCAGAAGGAATTGATTGCATTTGATAAAGAGCCTCGTGGCCGAGATGGCTGATTTCATGGTTTGTTTCCTTCCCTTCCTGCACAGTTATGCTCACTGTTAACTATTTACAGAAACATGATTTTGACAAAGCGCAGTTCGATAGAACACGGCAGTACTATCAGTGACCGAGGAACACGGGGATGACAGAGCTAATGACTTAATTGCGCGGGTTGTTTTATGGATATAAAGGCCAGACTTGGCATCCTTCTGATCAAAACACCGACAGTTTGTATACCAATGCTGCTCTTCTTGCATGACATTTAGCGCCAAGGACCGTGAGCAGCCAAGAAACCCCTTTAAACCCCTTTATACCCCCCACAACTAGGCACGTACACAACAGTCAACGAGCCTCGCTGAATGCTATCCGGAGTCTCACAAAAGGATCAGGACAACAAATGGTGCAAGGCGTTCTGACCACAGTGAAGAAAAAAAAGCCCAGAGGATCCTTAAAGTCGACGTCAAATTCCAATGGATACCCAGCCCCAGCGGGATTTTTGGACAAGACGTGGCAGATGAACTCGCGAAACTATCAGTCCAACCACGACCAATCCCACCATTTCAAGAGACTGGTTTTATCCCAGCCAGAAAGATAGCCGCAGCAAACTGACACAAGAGTGGATGAAGGAATAGACATCGACTAAAAGAGATACCGCCTTCGCAACATCGACTCGACACTGCCTGCCACTCATTCTCGCCACTTGCTAGTATGCATCACTCCTGAGAATCTCAGCACAGATCCGTGATCAATGTGAGTGTGGAACTAGGGAGAAATTTCTACATGTATGTGTAGATAGACTGTCCAAAACTTCGCCAACAATGTTGGAAACAACGCCAAAGAACTAACTGGGAGCAGATCCAATAAACTCTCACCTATTCTTGGAGGCAAACTATCAAACCACGTAGAGGGAGATATAAATTTGAGCGATGACGGGATGAGAAATTATGAACTCGACATACTACGGGTTCATGACAAATGATGGCTCTACGCACCGCGGGAAAGGGCATATTCTCAGCCTTGCTGGTGATTTTCGGGCCGCACGGACATCATATATTTAAATCTGCCTAGTGCAGGAGGCAACCGACTCAGATACCTGTGCCGATGGCCAGGCGGATTGCGAAGTAGCTCTTACTTGCGCTTGGTTATCTCCATAGTTCTTGCGGCATAGTCCATACCGATCGGTAACCCTTTATTATTATTATTATTATTATTATTATTATTATTCCTACACCGCCGGACCTAGAAAAAGTATGCGGCAGCTCAGTATACACAAAGAAGGAGAAAAACTATGCTGCAGACACACCACTGCTGGCCTAAAAGCCCGCCTGTGGTTGCCTTCACCACCACCACCCAACACGCCACAAGCATAATCTGGAGTGCCACCACAGCAAACCACCCTCAGGTCATCCTCTGAGTGTCAGGTTTGTAACCTTTGATTAACTCAAAGTATAAGGCTAAGATTTGAACAGATATTGAACCAGGGAACATTCTTATTGAGATGCATGAAAACAAGCTGATTACCCTGCCTGTCCTACCGTCGGATGTATTCAAACCGTCGGAGTTTTACATGGCTTCTGAGCATCTCCCTATATGAATAGCGATTTTTCAAGCATTGATGTTTAGTTAGCCGATTTTGGTACCGGTAAGCGAGCTCTGCAAGATCTCTATATATGTGCTATTTTAGGTATCCGACAGTGGTAATGCTAGCTGGTTGGTAGGCACCTGACGGAGTTTATCCAGCCTCGATGCCTACGAGCACCCGAGGTTTCACTGGAGGCAAAATGGGATGCGGGTACCGACATATGGAATGCGGGATGTGTTGTGGATATTTAAGAATCCAATCCACTAAACACATTTTAGTTATAACAGGCTCTACTCTATGAGGTTTTCGCAGGAAAGTATCTGTTTGATAGCCGTCCAAGTGCAGCGGGATCTTATGTCCCTGGATATCATTTGTCCCAAATGATTACCAGAGACCTACTCAATAGAGGCCAAGCATCCGGCAAATACTTTGACTCGGAAGGCAATAGCTGCACAATCACTGTTTCAGCAGAATTTACCTGATAAAAATTGTGATAGGTAACCTTAAGGGCATCCCTAGAATGTCCGGATACTCATTGGGTGGGTTCATTGAAAACAAGAGCTTTTACTCCATTCAGGAGAAGGAAGATTTTGTCCAGTTCCTCCAATCTATGCTTGCTCTTGCACCGGAAGAGCGAAAGCCCGCTCATTTGTTGCTTGAGGAGTCGTGGTTAAACAAAGCATATAGCTGAAGCTTGCCTCTCTGAAGCTGTTTCTGTTTTTTGAACCTTCGCTTACCGCATATATGAATCCTCGCGGATCATGTTGGGGTAAATCGAGCTGCACTTGATTAGCTTCTTACCCGCCAGTGTGCGCAATGTGGTGCCTACCTGCGCATAATCGACCATCGGCACTTAGAACTGTCCAAGTTCCCACCTGGGACGTGTCTATCACGCCCACTTGAAGCCTGTTTGATCTCAAAATTGTAGTTGCCTTGCTCTACAATGCCGCATTTTGCCTTGTTTAGCAATTATATTGCATACAAGCTGAAGCCATGGCTTGATGATCCTTGGATTGTCACTTTCAGTCCTTTGCTGCCTAGTCATATCTTTAATTATAGCGAGACTGAAGCTCGTCATTGCGCTTGATAAAGCGTGCTACCAAGTTCTTGGTAATTTTGGTATTAGGATTTTCTCGTATCCTCCCTTGATAAAAAGTTTTGGCCAAATATGCAACAGTAGATTACAGTGGATGAAGGACACCTCCTTCAGCCATTGATAGGATCAAGTCGCCGGCCACCCCATTTCCCGCAGCCTCAGAACGTCTTGTTCGCAGTAATCGGAGGTCTCCCCGATTATATATTCATTTTTGGATAGTTAGATCAAAATTTCAAAGCCACATACCAGTCGGTGTGACATTGTAAATCCATCATTGTCTCTATAGTTCTTTTTGTTAAGCGTAAAAGCCAACAACCAGGACTAAAATTGAAGCATGGATTTCTCCAGGGTGAATAAACAGGCCCACTCACTCCTGTAATGCCCCTTAGAGGGATATCATACGTGTTATACTCTCATTCAAATTTCACGGCAAATCTGTTCATAAATTTGCAGATGGCTGTAGTTTTGCCTTTCTGTCCACACACTCTTTCTGCAGGATCAATCAAAGTTAGCTTCCGATGGATATAAAGTGTTTGTTGCTGCGAGGGGGAGGCATCAGATCATCTGCTGAGCGCAAGCACTTCTCAGCCAATTTCTGGTAAATTCTGAGGGGTTATTCCTGGGTATTTTGAATTTGCTGCATTTTCTTCTGGCCATGGCTTCAACACATGTAACTGTCAGTTATTGTAAAATACTAATAATAATAACCATTAGTCACTGACTAGAGAATGCCGAGAAATTCTTAAATAGGTGTTATACTCTCTGATCAGATACATATTTATATAATTGAGTAATAAGAATCATAAGAATCATAATCATAAAGAGAGTTTCTATCGATAATGCGCATTAGAGGCACATATCTTGGGAATATCTTTCTAAGAGGACGAAAATGGAGGAATAATAATAACATTTACAAGGACACATTAGGTGGGTGGGTATATCAATAATTATATACAGAGAAAAAAAGGACACAGAAAACTCCCAAGCGCTGAGAGATCCGGATAAACATCCTGACACGTCCAAGCCTCGGGTCAAAAGAAGCATACGCATTAGGCCGTCACAAAATCGTGGTTGACAGTGCTATAGACATGTCTCCCCATAGTTTAAGACGAGTATAATACTGACACGCCGACACTCTTCCATCCATACGAGCTTAATCCGCCAGCAGCGCCGACGCCGCCCACAGCAGATGAGGACGCATATGACAGCGACGAGCGCGGCGTTGGCCCCAGCGCAACACCAGCACTCACAAGCAGTTCTTTAACCCGGCCCTCCCAGAGCGCACGGATATTCCAAGACTGGTCAACCCGGACCTTAATTACCGAATCGGATGCGTGGGGGCTCCGTTGGTGATAGTAATTGTCATACCGGGGAGGGGGGAGATCATCACACTCGCGATTCCGGGAGGGTGCAGTGTCGGGCAAGCCCATTTTGCGTCTCGCCCAGGTCAAATCATCAACGCCAAACAGAGCGGAATCTCTCTGTGATTTGTCGTCGTGGAGTCTATTGTTGCTGCTGCGTCGCCATAATTCGCAGCCGGCTACCATCTCACTCTCCCAGCTGTAAACGTTGAAGCCGAAACGGGAACTGAAGGAGACGTTTGGGGAGGCGAGGAGTGAATATGTGGTTGACATGGAACCGGTTAGGGGTGTTAGTGTCAATGTCAGGGTGTAAGGAAAGGTGAAATGTGGACTTTCGGTTGCGGCAGGTAAAGTTGTGAATCGCAGGCCGGTGGATAGACCTACGACAGACGAAACAGGAGAGTAATACGCCTCTGCACCCGCTGAAAGGAGAGAGAGTAGGGACCGGCGTGAGTCCCGTGCGAGATCTCCCTGTTGATTTTGCTTCCTGGGATCGGGTCCGAAATTCCAGAGTCCCTTGAACCCAAATAATGCATTGTCCGTACTAAACAGAAATTCCGAGCTGTATTTTCCGGTGTCGTGGAGTATCTGTGTTACCAACGCCGCTTGAGGTGCGGACTTTGGCGTGGACGCGCGGCTCGAACAAAATGCAAGAGAGAGTTGGGTGGTAGGAGATAAACGACGGAGAAATAACCCTGTGAGCGTAGTTGGAGGCGGGAGATGTAATGTCGCATGTAATAACGTGGGTTTTTTCTTTAGGATCCCCTGGGTTTCGCCGATTGCAAGATCCCCATCTCGGCCGTCTACTGTGGGGAGCTCGGGGGGAAGAGAAGGAGCGCTGATTTGCCGATACCCTGGAACAAGTTTACGGAGAGGAATCAAAGTACTCCGACTAGGGGTATCACGAAGCGGAACTGTTGTGAATAGATAGGATATAGAGCCATCGATCAAGCCAACCGTACCGAGGGTATATGTCGTTGCAAAGTGGGGGGTTGAAAGGGATGACAGATTAACTTTCAGCCGTTCCGGCGTGGAGAAATCGAGGAGGGCTGTGAAAATGATATAAGCGAACTGCACGTTCTGTACATCATGCTACACAGAAAAATTGCAGCAGAAATCTTTGCGACAACATACCATTCGCCGTCGTCGTCAACTGTGAGTAGGAATTGTCGCGGTTCCATTTCGAGGCATCAGAGAAGGCAAGCTGGATGTAGTCCAGAAAGCCAAGCATTTCGGGAATAAAGAGACTGTTACCAGCGATCTCTGTGGGTCATTCGTCCGGGCTGGGGCCGCCATGTATATATGTATATAAGCAACGGCAAATATACAGAGTGCCTATTGCATCTCTTTATCCGTCTTGTTCACAATCGCCTCCGTCGACTCTGTTGGTTATCAGTTGGATATCGTTCGATCTCAGCGCCAAAAGACGTTCAACGTCAGAAATATGCTTATCTAATCCTAGCTGTTTTCCCATCCTGGACTAGCGTGATCCCGCCCGTATCAACATTGTTCCATCCCCGCCGCATTTAATTTTTGATATCAGCAGAAAATAGGAAATTCTGCAAAATCAATCGGAGACGAGCAGGAAGTTAATGAAAAGTCGGAGAGGAAAATAATATATATTGTTCATATTTCCTTTCATGAACTCGATCTCTCACACTCCAAAGCGCGCCATTTCCACAGACACAGACACACACACACACACGCACATTATTGCCCAAGATGCCTGTCTCCAAGAGGGCGCGGGTGGTCCATGAGTCCAAAGTCACCAAAAAGTCCCACAAGGAACAGACCAGACGGCTGTTCGCTAATATTCAAACGGCTGTCACTCAATATGACCATTTATTTTTGTTCTCAGTGGATAATATGAGAAATACATATTTAAAGGATGTCCGCAGCGAGTTTGCTGATTCCCGGTATGTATATCTTTCCTCCCACCCCAAAGGATTATTTTCATTACTATAACCTTGTCCCCTCTTTGTCAAAAATATAATACACGCATGTGGGAGAAGCCTTCTAACAGGCCACCAGCCTCTTCTTCGGAAAAACAAAAGTAATGGCCGTTGCCCTCGGTAACACCCCGGAGACAGCCTGTGCCCCAAATCTCGAAAAATTAGCCCCTTACCTGACCGGCGCCGTCGGCCTCCTCTTCACTTCCCGATCCCCACAATCCGTCCTCGATTTCTTCGACTCATTCCACCCCACCGACTTCGCGCGCGCGGGAGCCGTCGCTCCCCGCTCCTTCACAATCCCCAGCGGCATCGTGTATTCGCAGGCCGGCGAGGTGTCCAGCAGCCTGGACGCGCCGCTCAGCCACACTATTGAGCCGACGTTGAGGAAGCTCGGTGTGCCAACGCGACTGATCGGGGGCAAAGTTGTGTTGGAGATGGATGGGGACGGGTACCAGGTGTGTAAAGCTGGTGAGACCTTGGATTCAAGGCAGACGACGCTGTTGAAGATTTTTGGGGTTGCGGTTGCGGAGTTTAGAGTTGAAATGAAAGCACAGTGGAACAGGGAGGATGGGTCTATTGTCATTTTGGACAGGAAGGATCACGACATGGAGGGTTGACCTTTTACGGGTTGGTTGGTTTGTTTGCGGATAGAGGATTTGTTTCATTGATGAAATGAATGGAAAGATAGAACGGGCTATCTTGCCATGGCATGATTATGGAGTTGGAGTAAAGGCATTTTTTTCTTTTTTCATTCATTCATTCATTCATTTTTTATTTAACTCTGCAATCTTTTCATTTGATCTGCTGTCTTCATGGGATTCCTTACTTTTGCAAATTCCACTTTGGGGCTTAATGAAGTGCGAAAATTATAGAATCGAAAAAATTCCCTATATCAAATAAACGATGATCGCTACTCTCTCCCTCTACTAAGTTCCAAATTACCTATCATGAGATATGCTCAATGTGAGTAAAAGTCAACGCAAAGTAGAATAATCATAGATATCAAGACAGACAAAAGAATATAAAAGCAACCATGAGCAAACAGAGCTATTCGCACATCATGCGAAAGCTTAATGCGAGGAATATTTGGACTGGCCAAATAGCCTTACCCGATCTT
This sequence comes from Histoplasma capsulatum G186AR, assembly GCF_000150115.1. Taxonomy (NCBI): domain Eukaryota; kingdom Fungi; phylum Ascomycota; class Eurotiomycetes; order Onygenales; family Ajellomycetaceae; genus Histoplasma; species Histoplasma capsulatum. The sequence continues at coordinate 1,103,928 of NW_025544802.1, forward strand.
ACCTCAGCCTTCCTTCAGATGCACTTATTCTTGCTCTTTTCCCCCTTCTTTCTCTTTTTCTTCCACAATCGTTCCAGCCGCCCTAAAATACATACTTACCCACCGATACAACCAAGGGCGAAACGAACAAGGACATAGTGACAGCGGAAATTTCGGAGCCCCTCAGGTACTAGGAAGAATGGAGAAAATAAGGAAATTATACAAAGCCATCCAAATCGACGGGACCGGTGTGACCTAAGGGTAAGTCACGCTCGAAGCATGGCTACAGATCGATTGTTGGCGAAAGAAAAATTATGAAAAGTGTTGCTGCGTGCGGGGACGGTAATTGGCATGGTTGTTATGCCGGCGAGAAGAAGAATTTATAACAATACCAGACCAACGGATAATAACTGTTCACGAATACCTCGACCTTACCCTGGAAGGACGAAATGGGTCAAAGAGAAAATCGAGGAACTGAAGATACCCACCAACAAACCGTTGTTGTAAAATGAGAATATAGGGTGTTCAGTATCTCCTTTTGCTGCGGGGGTCATCGTATTCGTCGCCTTCATGATATCGTTTTCGAGAATACTCATCATCCCGTCGTCCATACCTATCTCTGTCTCTATCACGATCACGGTCTCTGTCTCGGTAATCGCGATCCCTATCCCGTTCCCCTCCCCTACCACGATCTCCACCACGGTCCCTGTCCCGGTCCCTTTCCCGATCACGGTCACGGTCGCGGTCCCCAAATCCATCACGAGGTCTTACCGGCTCACGATTGCTTCCCGTTATTCCACGAGACTCCCGTTCATGCCTGCTACCTCCGCGATGTCCTGCTCTATCATCGAAGGCGTTGCCTCGTTTAGCATCACCATACCCACCCATACTATCGTGCCCATTCGCACCGCCTCCATAACCTCCACTACGTCCCCCGCCTGGGCCTGAAGGCGCATTCGGTGGTGGCTGACCACCCACTCCATTAGAGGCGCCAAATCCGCTGCGACCGCCGGGGCCGCCTTGGTATCCAATACCACCTCGTCCACCGAATCCACGGTCACCACCACGGAACCCACCACGGAATCCACCTCTCCCACCAAAGCCACCACCGCGGAATCCACCGGGTCCGGATGGAGCGAAACCCCCAGGCCCCATCGGACGCGCTGGCATGGATTTCGTATATCCTCTCCCGCCGAGACCGCCGCCAAACCGACGAGGTTTCCAACCTTTCACTGTACGACCTCGCTCAACATCGACCAACACGCGACGGTCTTTGATACGGATACCGTCTGTCTCTTTGTAGGCCGCTACACGTACCGATTAAATTTCCGGTAGCATTAGTTATGGATCTCATTACCTTCGACATCACTCTACAAGGGATTATTGAGGGGTCATCGAAGGAGAAAGAACCAAAGAAACCACTAGGAAAGTTGATGGATAGGGAAGAGGGAAGGGGAGGGGGAGGGGGAGCGTGTTTTGCAGCGCTGGGGATTCTGTACCCTTCATGTCTTGCTCACGCTCATAAACGATAAAAGCATAGCCTCTATGTGGCTTTTTAGCGTTCTTCTTTGGATTGTGAGTATCTACAACAATGCGAATCTGGTAGATATGTATATACAAGTGTCAGCTCTTACTCTCCCTTTTTATTCCAAGTAGCACTATAAGTTATGGAATGAGTACAAACCCGTTCAATCGGTCCAAAACGCCCAAACTCCCGTTCCAGATCAGCTTCTGTAACATCGTAGCTAAGACGTGACACGAATAGCGTCTTAAAAGCATCGCCCCGGACTTGGGGGTCATTATTAGGATTATCTGTCAGGTGTGAAAATATAAAGCGCGTTAGCAAGACGTGATTGGTAGCTGGTATCGAAAGAGATTTCAGCCTTAAGGATTCGGGAAACATACATTCTTTAAGACCCTCAGTAAGATGTCTTTCTATATTTAATTTTTTCTCCTCTTTCAGCCTCGCCTTGCGCTGAAGCCAGCTCTCAGTGGCATTGTAAGGGACTTCTTCATCATATTTACGTAGCTCATCGAGGAACTGGGCCACTCCACCGATATTGCTTGGTTTGATGTCATCTGGGGCGCGGTCCGAAGGTGGGATATAACGTAGGGGAGGACGAGGCGCGAAGAGCGCGAGGAGGTTTGGTGGAAGCTTGTCCGTCATGGCTCATGGACTCGAGGCGCTCTCTCTTCAGATATTAGGACGACTGTATCTTCCCCGCCCCTTATCTGTTAGGGAGATTTGGCACGCCTTAAAGATAGCAACTTAGCAAGTGGGGAGAGATGATGTCAAAATAGACAGATATCGTTTCGTGGTTGCAGTTGGATCCTTTGGGTTTATTTCAGAAAAGGTCTGCTTACTATATCGGGGCTAGTTGGTAAATTTCTATATGACTAAGCCGCACGTCTGGTAACAGCCAATCAGCGCTTATCAGCACCTTTACGCATCAAAACCTCTCTGTTCCCGCGGCTTTGCTTGCATGGTGGAATAGCGAAACAATAACCGCTGAAATGCCTATCCAGGGAATCAGAACAGTCGCCGCTAACCGAGTATGTGTTTTCTTCGCTTTACCTTCCACGGTAAGAGACTAATTGAACTGTGACTGCCCAGAATGGCGTAGGTGCTTTTATCCTCCAGTGCAAGCGGCTCGACTTTCATTATTGCGACTGGGCCGGTAGCTCAAAAGGGATGAAGTGAGTTGCTTCCAAAGCCTCCGGAGAAAGAAAGAAAAGTGAAAAGCGGCACAAAGTCCATTGCGGCAGAACTCCGGTCATTTCCCGTCTCTTGAAAGTTCTAAGCTGACAAACCCCTCTCTTTTCAGTGCATTCCTCAAATATACCCTCCCCTCCTTCGCTGCCGCAAACCCACAGATAGAAATCCGCGTATCTCCCCGGCCAAAGAAGCACCCAGTGATCAAAGGCCACTACATCAACGGCCGTGAAAAAGCAATATGCGTCCGCAATCTTGAGAAAGAACAGATCCTCGCGAAGGCTCTACTACTCAAGGAGGCCAGTGGGGAGAAGCTGAAAAGAGTTAGGAAGCCCGTGTCCAGTTTGAATGAGAGTGTAAGGGGTATTTGGAGTCCCTATCATGGGGATGTCAAGACAATATGATCAGAGACGGATAGGATGGGATTACGAATGGATGCTTGTTTGAGGACGAGCGGCTCCGGTGTTTTTATGGAGGATTCGTGGACCGGTATGGCCAGTCAGCATCCGAACCATTGTGCATGGCTATTTATTTTATCACATTACATTTTATTTCATCGTTTAATATGGGAATATATTTGCTCTGTTATGGATTGGATCGGTGGGCCACAAACACTTTTGGCATCTCTCGAATTTCTTATATGTATGTATAATAGAAGCTTTAAAATAAATGTCAATAGGCTCCTTTTGACGAGGGATTGCATCGTTACTCGTCGTTTATCAGTTTTTTTAACCTGCCTTGTGCAGTCCGTTTCCGGAATTGCAGCAATCAGATGCTCCTGCAACCAAGTAAAAATTCATCAGATCTAACAAAATGATAGGAAGTCATTATTTATCACCGCAGCTAAAGACGTTTGAATTATTTCTTTAAAATCCTAGGTGTGCCCCGCTCCATATAATAAAGCATATATGTACAAGTCGTTATACAATTCCAAAGATACCGTCGCTATGCTTCAATACAAGGAAACCGAAGAGGAAAAATAAATGCCAAAAAGGGAATAAAATGGGGGAAAATAGAGAGGGAGGGCTAGAGGTAGATTTGAAACATCGCACGAGGTTGGCTAATTGTTTTGCCACAGTCGGCCACCACGCATTTTGCAAATGGTTTTGTTTTTGGTGAGCTGGCACTGTCTGTCCGCTTTCTTGAGCGGGCTCGGTATTTCGTACATTGGCCACAGTAAACCTAAGAATGTTGTTAGTATTATGTTAAGGGCCGTAAACGATAAGCCGCTACAGAAAAACAAAGGAGGAATAAATCGTACATGTCCACATGGCTTAGCCACCCATATCTGTCTCCTCACTGCATCATCACCGGTCCCTAGCTCATGGTCACAGTTTGGACAAACCACAACCTCATTCTCCCCGACAGTCCTTGTAAAACCTGGAGGTGGAGCTGCTGGAGCCACATATGCAGGCGTTCGCCGTGTCTCGCCGGCACCAAATCCAGTAGTCCTGTAATCCAACTCAATGGGGAAATCATCTTCTAATTCGCCCTGAATGGGCTGTTCCCCGATCCAAAACGGAGTAATGTTGGTAGGAAGGTCACGCGCAAGGTTACGGTTCCTGAGGCCCATTTCTTCTCGAATTGTTTCCTGCCGCTGGAGGTATGACGAAGGGGGCCCGCTCCCGCGAATTCTCCTGATCATATCCACAAGGCTCGAGCCTCTTAAGTGGGGAGGCGCGTCTTGATTTCGATGACGAATCCCATTCTGGCGGGTTTCTTCTGCTGGGCGTATTTGAGTGCCTAAGAACTGTACTTCTGGGCTCGAAAAGTGATGGGGCTCGTTTGCAGTTGATGACTCTTCATCCAGATCAACAACATCTGCCATGATGTTTCTTCCGAATCGGGGTGGGCGTGATCTACGGCCTGCTGGTTGTCTTAGAGGCGTTTGAGGGCCTCTGTCTGACAGAATGTTATCCGGCTCATCTGTCAAATCAATGACATTTTCCTGATGCGGAGGGGGCGGAGGGGAGGAGGTTGGTGCTGATGCGGATGCCATAATCGGTCTTCTGAAATCGTAGCCGTCGCCTGGGAATCTCATCTGTGGGAGGGGTGGCAGTGTTGGTCGATGAGTAGAGAAAGAACGGGTCCCATGATTCGAACCAGATGGCTCTGCATAATCCCATGGGGATGTACTTCTACTATGAGAATGTGACTCTATCATCTCATGGTGAGGTCTCTAGAATAGATTACAAAAGAGAAAGATTAGCGGGCGATGAAATATCGCAGCAGTTGTGGTTAAAGATGGCAGTCGCGGCAACCCAGGGTGGCGGAAGTGACGAGGAGAGGAAGATGCTTACTTTTCTCGCCTGTCGGACAGCCAAAAGCTGAATATTCGGGTCTCCATTCATGATAAATATCAGACTAGAAGGGGAGGAGTAAAGGGAGTGGTTGGTCGTGAGGTGGTTGCATGGGCGAGGGGTTGAGAGAAGTGTTGTCAAGGTCATATGTGGTGGTTAGTGTCGAGCGGGTCGTCCAACCAGTGGCAATCAACAGACTGCAGTAAAATCACCACAATGGAGGCGCTGACAGTGGTTCAAAGGGTTTAAGGGTCTATTGCGGTTAAAATCGCGGCTTATATCCATCAAATCTCTAAAAGGGACCCCTGTTGGGAATGGGTTTTAATGATGTTGACAAAACAACATGTTTTTATTGACTAAAATCCCGGGCGCCAACAATTTCACGAACAACGAGGTATGAAATAGTAAGTTAGAGTACAGATGACTAAAGAAAGATAATCCTGTGATCATGGCTTTGCTTCCACCACCGTAAGGACGCCGTCGCCGTTCAGCGACACAATCCCTTGAGCCGATTTTCTCCACTCTACTGCAACCGTGGGTACCGCGCTTCGCAGAGGCTCTGACCATTTTTTGGATGCTTTGGAATATTGCTGCACCGTCACTCCGTTCGGCCCGCCAGTCAATAAAAATTGTCCAGTATAGTCCCAACTGATGGAATCTACGCGGTTTCCCGTTTCTAGCACTTTGATCTCCGCCGACTTGCGCAAATCCCATATTGAAACTGTTGAAGAGTTTTCAGTCACAGATGCTAGCCACGTGCCGTTCTCTGAGAAGAACAGAGCCTTGAGTGGGCCGCCGGCCGTGAAATTAGCTGCCCTTGTTCCGCTTTTGACATCGAAAATTTTAATCTGGCCGTCGGTACCACCAGCAGCGACAAGATGGCCATCAGGGTGGAATTTAACACAAGTTAAGGCTGCAGGAGGGGATTAGCCGTCGCAAAAATACATATTTCATGGATAACACGTACCAGCATCGCTGTAAATTTGGGTGATGACAGAATTGGCAGCAAGGTCGTAGAGAACATAGCTTTTATCCACGCCCACAGACGCAATGATATCGCCCGTAGCGTGCGTTACCAGTGAAGTTGCTTCGCCAGCATGTGAATTGAAGCTGGCAACCTCCGTGCCATTCTCAAATATCTTCACTGCGCCAGTCGAAGTCGCAACAGCCGCTTTGTCCCCTATCCATACTGCATCCGTGACAGCACCGTCAACTTTCAGCGACGATACTACCCGCTTCTCAGCCAGTGAATATATCCCAGCTACTCCATCAACACCTCCGACCAACACGAGATTTCCAGATTGATCGAGGGATAAGGACTTTCCGCCTGGGTAGAGAGCATCAGAGCTATCCGTCGGTTTGTACTCTTGTATCGTTTCTCCTGTGGCCCATTCATCTGGAACAGTCCGTTTGCGACGTGTTTTTGATAATCTATGCTACATTAATGCCGATCCCAGTGACAGATTAAATAAGAAAAAGTAAACATACTGCTCTTGTGTAGCTTCTACCCTAGCAATAACAGCAGGTGGCAGCCCAGTGCTATCTACTTGCATAGCATCGCCATTGCTGGGAACGCGACCTGCACCGACAGATACTTTCGACAAGGCGTCGCGAGCCTCATCTCTTTCCTTTGTCAGTCTTGCAATTACCCTGACGGCCGCATCGTGTTGGTAAAGGGCTGTGCTGAGTTCTTGTCGAGTCTGAGCCAGAGTTTGTTTCAAAGTATATGTTTCGAGTGCGAGCGCATCCCATTCTTCTTGGAAAACGCCTAGGAGGGACGGAATAGATGTGAGGGTAGGCGGACGTGGTCGAACTATGCGCGCGGTTTTGAGTTCTACCAGGTCCTCGACAGTAAGGTCCTCTCCACTAACTGGGTCTTTGCCATTCTCTGAGATGTATGCCTCGATAAGACGCTTCTCGAAAACATTACCTGCATCAATGTTTGTATATTAGCTGGAGTTTGAAGCCTAGGGATGAAGAGTTACGTACCGCTCTTTCGTGAAACAACAGGCACCTGCGGAGCTTCTCCGGAGACTGCGTGGAGATGTTAGCGACTTCAAGACGGCCAACAAGAGCGAAAAGTAGACTCACTTGCGCACAGCATGGTTGATGGACTTGCTCAGTCAGGGAATTGGCGTGAGGAGGGCCTATAAGGAGCTGCCAAAGTAAATTCGTGGTTGCTGATGTGCATTTGCAGGGGCCGGAACTCAAGTGGTTCCGTTCCGGAGATAGATAAGCATGTTGCCCTGGCAAAACTCCACGAAACGCTTGACTGTTCGACCGGGAAGTTTGCTTTATCGTTGCTAAGACTTATATGACGTTTATCTATACAATTCTTATATTCTAGTCCCAAACCGATCGCGGATAACCACGTCGCCGACTAGGATGAATTTGGATCTAAAGATATGATCAGTATTCCAACACTCAGCCCTTTCCAACCCTGACATTTAAGTCCCCAAGGGTCATCTGGTCCGCATGTTCATCTACATATCATGAGTTTCAATGCGAAGCATTTGAGTTATGGTACACTTTGCCTTGATTTCAGAACCCTTTCAATCTACTTCTTCTAATAACAATATAGAGAAAAACGAGCCTACATTTCTTCGAAAATTAAGAAGCGAATACGGCGATGGCAGTGGCTTTCGCAACGGCAGACCAAATCCACGTCCTACTAAGAAGAAGGATGCTGATGACGACGACGCCCCTACCTACGTGGACGAGGAAAGTAACGAGGTAATTTCCAAAGAGGAATATGATGCGTTGGTGAGAGGCGACGGCGATACCAAAGTCGCAGAAGACTCTGGAACTATTGAGAATGAGGATGAGGAAACTAAGTCAATCTATGATGGAAATGGCGGTGCACAAGGAGAATTGCAAAGTTCCCAGGCCAAACAAAAACAGCATTTTGCCGGGATTGGTGGCGCTAAAAAGCGAAAGCAAGCCAAAGTAATTGGAGAAGATGCAACTGAAGAAGCCTCTCGAAACGCTCAAACATCGCGGAAACCGAAAGCGAAAAAGAAAATTAAGCTATCATTTGACGATGACGACTAGCTATTCTATATTCAGCCGCAGGAAAACCTTAGTTTTTACTCAGTGAAGATGCGACTGGGAGCGGACGGCAAGTTTTGGGCTCTGTCTCAGAGAGATACTACTAGCATGAATCAGAGAGTGGTGTCTGAGAATATATAAAACCAGTTCTTCTCTTACTTTGCTTCCATCACGTTATCCTATCTTCAACGTGAAGGCAAGTCAAGAGAGGAATATAGTCGATTGCAACAGCACCTTCGGTTATGAGACATTCGAATGCACATAGCATAGGGAAGAGTATGCAATGCTTCACCTTTCATCAAAGACGGATGACTTCGTCAACAGAATGAGAGTAAGCCTAATATTGATATTCTGTAAAAATTGAAGATATTTAATCTCCATGGAATAGCTGACCGTGCGACAATATTTCGCTTACTAAACGAGCAACATCTTTTGGTGTGGTGGATTTAGTCGACCGTTTGTGAATCGCAGCCAGGTGCAAGGAGTTTCGTGTAGATAATGAGCTGCCTCTTCATTTAGATAGCAACAATTCATTTCTAATCAATCAAAACTTTCAAAACTCTTCTCCAATATCTCATTATCTACCTTTATTTTCTTGCGATCTTATGCATAGGTATTTTGCTCACTGATTAAGTAGATACTCAATGCTCATTTCTCATGCATCGCGATAGATTACTACGGTGGACCATACGGTCTCACAGCGCACAGTGTCGTCGTTCAACTGACTAATCCTCCATATAAAGTGCAAAACACTCAGCATAAAAATTGGCCTGCACCAAAGTTAGAACTATCCCAATATATTCTATTTGATTTGACATATATGATATGATTTGGGAGACTAAGAGAAGTGAATATTAGTGCTTGGATTTGTGAACACCTGCTACCCTGACTGAGCAGCGAGTGGGTCGTAGGTACTGCCCATCTTTGCTTGCAGTTCCTCCCCTCCTGCAAAACGTTATCCTCTGAAAAGTACTCCATGTATGTTTGGGGTGACCAGATTTCCCAATGCCTGTAGTTAATTTGGGTGATCTTGTCCGCCTTCAGCAGAAGGCGGAGGATATTAGAAATGCATGCTTCCCCTTCCCCGCTGTCAAGCGCCCCTCTGTCATAATCCGCAACCCATATATTAGATTTGGGCATGGGCTGACATTTCTAGCAGATATGTATCCTTGCACATGTCGTAAGTGACTTGAATGTCCACGCTATTTGGGGAACAATTTTTGAGATGAGTTCTACCTATAGGATCACGGGAAAACGTCCTTAACGGACAGTCTGATTGCTACAAATGGCATCATTTCGCCGAAGATGGCTGGGAAAATCCGCTACCTGGACTCCCGCCCAGATGAGCAATTACGCGGAATCACCATGGAGTCGTCTGCCATATCGCTTTATTTTTCTATGCTTAGAAGGGCATCCAAAGACGCAGACCCTGAACAAAAAGAATACCTGATCAATTTAATTGACTCGCCAGGCCATATCGATTTCAGCAGCGAAGTTTCCACAGCTTCTCGACTATGCGACGGCGCCCTTGTTTTAGTGGATGCCGTCGAAGGTGTTTGCAGCCAAACCGTCACTGTGTTGCGGCACACATGGGTTGAGCATCTAAAGCCAATCCTTGTTATCAATAAGCTAGATCGACTGGTTACAGAGTTGAAAATGACTCCCGCAGAGGCATATTTACATCTCAGCAAAGTGTTGGAGCAAGTGAATGCTGTCATTGGAAGCTTCTATCAAGGAGAGCGTATGGAGGAGGATTTACAGTGGCGAGAGAAAATGGAAGAACGAGTAAACGTAGCGGCTACCAAGGAGAATGGACGGACAAAGCAGCTGCCGGATAACATGGATGAGGCAATCTCGCAGGCTGAGTCAACTGAAAGTCAATTCGAAGAACCGGATGATGAAGATCTTTATTTTTCTCCAGAAAAAAATAACGTCATTTTCTGCAGCGCAACTGACGGATGGGCATTTACGATACGGCAATTTGCTGGATTGTATGAGAAAAAGCTTGGATTTAAAAGATCGCTTTTAGAAAAGTTTCTATGGGGAAATTTCTACCTCGATCCGAAAACCAAACGAGTGATTGGGCAAAAACATCTAAAGGGGAGGAATTTGAAGCCGTTGTTTGTCCAACTTGTTCTGGAAACTATATGGGCAGTTTACAATGCAACGACGGGTGGAGGGCAAGGAAAAGGGTAAGGGATGTTCTCCGTCTCCAGTAAATGCATATGAACTAACAGATGTTTGCCAGCGATTCCACACTTTTGGAAAAAATCACTAAATCACTAGGGATTGCTATCCCAGCCCATGTGCTGCGTTCACGAGATCCAAGGAATATTCTTATCGCGGTATTTTCCTCGTGGCTTCCGTTATCTACAGCAGTTTTAGTGTCTGTAATAGAATACCTTCCGAGCCCTCCAGTTGCGCAGGCAGCAAGGCTTCCAGACATGATTGAAGACTCCCCTGGTTCTGAGGCTATCAGCCCCCATGTTCGGGACGCAATGATAAACTTTAAAGCAGGAAAGAATGACCCTGTTGTGGCCTACGTCAGCAAAATGGTTTCTATACCTGAAAGTGAACTCCCTCAAAATACGCGGCGATCTGGAGGTATGTTAAGCCCGGAGGAAGCACGAGAAATGGCACGAAAGAAACGAGAGGAGATAGCGAAATTAGAGGCACAGAACGGCGGAGAAAAAGGTGCGGATAGCTTCGCCCAAATAACATCCGCTCTCCAAGATGCCAGCGTGGAAGATAGTGTGAAAGAGAAGGAAGATCCAGAGCACCTCATTGGCTTTGCACGCCTCTATTCCGGCACCCTTTCTGTTGGAGATTCCATCTACGTTATCCCTCCCAAGTTTTCACCATCACACCCCCATGCATCACCTGTCCCACAAAAAGTGGAAGTAAAAGCTCTTTACTTGTTTATGGGACGAAATCTAGAAAACCTGCAGAGTGTCCCGGCTGGTGTTGTCTTTGGAATCGCTGGTATGGAAGGCCATGTCCTCAAAACCGGAACACTTTGCAGTCAACTGGAGGGAGCCGTGAATCTAGCAGGAGTCACATTGTCCAGCCCTCCTATCGTTCGAGTTGCTCTCGAACCTGTCAATCCCTCCGATTTGAATAAGATGATCAATGGTCTAAAGCTACTAGAAAAAAGCGATCCTTGTGCGGTGTATGAAGTTCTTCCGAGTGGGGAGCACGTCATTCTCACTGCGGGGGAACTCCATCTCGAACGGTGCCTTAAAGATTTACGAGAACGTTTTGCCAAATGCGAAATCCAAGCTGGAGAAGCCATTGTGCCTTATCGCGAAACTACGATAAATGCGCCCGAGATGTCACCGCCAAAGAACCCCGACCTACCCCGAGGAACAGTTCTGAGTGTTTCGGCATCAAAGCAACTGACTATCCAGTTGAGGATATTCCCACTACCTGCGGAGGTCATTGAGTTCTTAACCAAACATGCAGCTACAATCAAACGATTCTACTCGGAAAGAAGGACAGTAACCAATACCACTTTGGAACAAAACGATGTGCATAACGATATAGATGATCAAGGTGATATCAACAGCGGCGACACGGCAGCTAGGAGGATCCTTTCACTTGAGGAGTTCAAGAAAGAACTGCAAAACGCTTTCGATGAATCCAAAGTCGACAAGGATATGTGGAAGGATGTCGTGAATAGAATTGTCGAGTTTGGCCCGAGACGGATAGGCCCTAACATCCTCGTCGACTCCACATCTACGAGCTCATGTGATAAATTGTGAGTGCGAAATCGAACATACCCATCTGACATCAAAGACACTGGCTAACAATTCAATGTTTTCCCCCCCATATTCCAGACTCCTCGACACCACAACCCGAAGCCCTCAAACCCAAGAGGCACGACAAACCACCTCACAAGCCTCAGCAGATCACCAGCGACGAAGCATGGGCCTATTTTCCGATAAGATCTCTTATGCATTCCAACTCGCCACTGCTCAGGGACCTCTCTGCAGCGAACCTATCCAGGGCATTGCCGTATTGATCGAGGACGTCTCCGTCACCAAGACGGGAGAGGAAGAGCTTGGCCGTTTTACCGGTGAAGTAATAAAATCCGCGCGAGACGCTGTCTGGCAAGGCTTCCTCGACTGGAGTCCCAGACTGCTCTTAGCCATGTACAGTTGCGAGATCCAAGCATCTAGTAAGTTGAAATTGCACCGCAGCCATTACCACCCATGGGTCGCCCGGACAACAGAGTCCCACTACATTGTCCAAAAATTGAAGAATGGAATTAAAAAGAAAATAATAATAATATCAACAACAATAATAATAATAATAATAAAAATAAATAAAGCCTCCCCAAAAATACTAACATCTCTTCCACCGCAACAGCCGAAGTCCTCGGCCGCGTCTACGGCGTCATAACACGACGACGAGGCCGCATCCTCTCCGAGACCATGAAAGAAGGCACGCCTTTCTTCACCATCCTCTCTCTCCTGCCCGTAGCGGAATCGTTCGGCTTCTCCGACGAGATCCGCAAACGCACCTCCGGCGCCGCCTCGCCACAGCTTATCTTTGCTGGTTTTGAAATGCTGGACGAAGACCCGTTCTGGGTGCCGGCGACTGAGGAAGAACTCGAGGATCTGGGTGAGTTGGCAGATCGCGAGAATGTGGCGAAGAGGTATATGGATCGGGTAAGGAGTAGGAAGGGATTGCTTGTCAAGGGAAAGAAGTTGGTGAAGGATGCAGAGAAGCAGAAGACGTTGAAGCGGTAAGTAGGGTCGGGATAGAGTATTGGGGGTACCAAAGGGAGGAGTGGACGTGAGTGATGGGTGGTAGTGGGTTTGGCTGCCCGGCTTGATTTTAGCTGCATCGTCTGCTTTTGTGTTGTTGCATACGGCTTTGGCAAAAAGGATATACAAATACAAGGAATACAAAGTAAAAATATCGCTCCTCCTCCTCAATTGGTTCGGCCTTATACTCTCAATCCCCTTAATGTCGCAAGCTCATGAAAGAGCACGTACGTTCGTTAGACTTTATTTTTCTAGAACCTCAACCTCGAATGAAAGCGAATCGACAAAGTTGGTAACGCTCTTACATAAAAAGAGGAAGAAAAGAAAAGAAAGAAAGAAAGAAAGAAAGAAAGAAAGAAAGAAAGAAAGAAAAATAACCCCCCTCAAAACGGCCTAGCAACCTTCCTCCCCTCCCTCTTCCCACTCTTCCCATCAACCATCTCCCTCCAGCTAACCGGCACAAGCACATTCCCCTCCTCACTCCTCCCCATAACAACACCCAGGTCATTCCTCGCCGTCGAGCAGTAGTAAAAGCTCTGATCGCCCAGCGAAATCACCACGGCCCGCACAATGTCGCCGACGCGGAACATCTCGTCCATCACGACGCGGTCCTTCTCCACGGCCCGCACATCTTCTTTGCGGATTAGGGCTTGGAAGCGGAGGTCGTCGGCGTTGAGGGGGTCGGCGTTCGTGGTGGAGAGAAGGGAGTGGGGCAGCTCGTCGGCGGCGGCGGCGGTGGTGGTGGCGGGGTAGGGGGAGGAGGGGTTGTCTTCGAGGACGACGAGGATGGAGAGGGTTGCTTGGCGCTTCTGGACGCGGGTGACGCGAGCGAGGACGACGGAGTCTACGGCAGGGAGGGTGTTATATTTGTATCTTTTGTGTCTTTTCGTCGTTGAGGGTGTGGTTGTGGAGGGTGTTGTGTTTGGAGGCTTTTGCGGCTGTTGTTGTATATAGTTTGTGCTGCTGCTCTTAGGATTATCCCCAGTCACAGCTGTGTAATTCCCCGCAACCGTTTGTGTCTGCGCAAAGGATCGTGCGACCGATACAAGTGTTCTTTGCTGTTTACTAATTGCTTGTTGCTGGTACTGTTGTCTCGACAACTCCTCCTCCCCCTTCTGTATAACGACCGGGCCGGCTATCGAGGCGCAGACAAAAGAATGTTGGATGTGGGTTCCGGGGCCCGGAATGAACGATGATATGGGACCAAGCCGCTGGCCTGGGACGGCAATCGATGGAACAGAGCCCGTGGCCGTCATCTAAAATTGTTTCTTCGTTTTGATGGGGAAAACGTAGGGCAAAAGCTCAAACGATCGCTGGCTGGCAGGAAGCAAAAGAGGCTAGAACACTCAAGAGAAAATCCCCCAATTGAAAAATTCTTGTTATTCCTTCAGGGCGATTTTCTTATAGAGGGGGTGTGGGTGGTTTTAAATGGCCAGCGCATACAAATTTTCGATGGTATTCGAGTCTTTTTTTTTTTTTGGAAACTGAGAGCGGCTATCGTAGACGCGCGTCTAATGCTATGGAACATGCGGGAGATGACATCATCCCTTTCGGAGCTTTGACAGCTTCAGGCCAATGAATAAAGTGTAAAGACGAGGGATTGTGACAGCTTCAACAAGGGACTAACAATCCTCATCTCATAAGTACCCGTACATAGAATGCAATGCATTGCTCATATCTACTGTCTCTGCATTTTTGAATAACAAACGTATAGATACTAGCTGTCCTATGAATAATAACACACAGATTCTCTTGCCCTTTTCAGCACGTCACATCCCCTTCATCAGAGAACTCTTCCTAACTACTAACTACAAACAGCAATATCCTTCTATCTCTCCCTTTCCCATTCTCACTATATACCTCATTCGCTAATAAAAAAAAATTAATTATATAATGCATGGAGCGTATCGGAATATGCTTATGCTACCCACTCATCTCAATAACAGCCAGGGGTCATCATCTCCTACTGGAACCTTTTCACAAGCTAATACTAATTCACCATTATCATCAGTGGAATGGAGACGGAAGAAAGTAAAGGTATAAAGGTGAATACAAAACAGAAACAAATAGGAAAAAGAAAAAAGAAAAAGAAAAAGGACACAGAAGAAAAACGATATACCAAAGGGAATATGTGTAAAAAGAACAGCGAAAAAAAGGATAGGAAAAATGAAGAATATAAAAACTGATCGGCGTAGGCAGACAAGAAAGAATACAAGAAGAGAGAACCTCTTCCAAGAGCCAGTATTGGCTCTTGTCTTGAACAAACGTAACAGGAGAGCGGAGGGAAAGAAACATGGGCACAAGGAAAGCAGAAAGCACAAACACAAAACGAAAAAAAAAAAATATATCCGATAGAGGGTTGATTAAACCCCTATAGAGCAAATGTAAAAACAAAAACAAAAGCCACCAAACGCAAGCAACATGCCCTCGCGGAACTCCTTGCGAGATGGAAAATATGAGTAGCGGGCGGAATAAACACTATTAGGGAAAAGATATATGGTGATGTCGAAAATACCACAATACCGTGAGCACCACACTACCAATGAAGCTAGACAAGGAAGCCAATCATTGCTCAACCTTCAACGAGTATTTGTTTAGGCCCCTGGCCAAGCAACTCTAGTGACCGTCGCGCCAAAGCGACAACCTCACCTTCATCATCCTCACCGCCTTCTTCTTCGTCAGATTCGACATTCTTATCAGCAATCGCCTTAACCATATCAACAATATCTTCTGAGCGAGTAATATAGCCTTGTAACCGCTTATCTTCGGATTCAAGGAGCTGGAGCAGAGTCCAGATTGCGATGTGCTGGAAAGTTGGGTCACCACTCGCCAGAAACCGGCTTAGGTATCCGTGAATGCCGCCGTTCGGCTCTGACCAATCTCTCACGAATATAGAGTAGTCACCAACTAGCTTGATTTAGTTTCCATCTGTTCTATATTGTAGATATAAATTGAGTGATTAAGGAAGATAAACTAACCTTTGGAAGACAAGTTCCCCAACGCAGCAGCACTATTTCCTTGCACTTCTATGCTTTCTGAATCCGTCAGAGGAATCAAAACATCAAAAACGCCGAGTTTTAGAAGGTGCGATTTCAGCTCGTCACTAAGAGCGAGAACTGCAATTGCAGCCGTCATCTCAGACTGCACGCTCAAGGGCACTTTCAAAACAAGTTCCTTGCATTTCTGCACGGCACCTGCTTGAAGGACTAGCTCCTTATTGCGATCTGAACTAGCCGCCAAATTCCGTAAGGTGGAGATGGCGTGGCACTGAATTTCCTCATTGTCTATCGAACCGAGTAGATCCACGAGTGGTTTTAAGAATCCCGCGTCAATAATTGGCGATTCGTTGTGGGGATGTATAGAAATATTTCGGATGCATGCAACTGCTGAGAGGATGAGGGGGAGGTATGATGACTGAAGCAGCCTGAGTAATGGTGCAAGGCCTCGAGCACGGACTATCTCAAGTTGATATTTCTCATCGGAGGCAAGATTTCTCAGGGCCAGGGCAGCTTGGCATTGTACTTTGGGAGTGGAAGAGTCCATGAGCTGGACGAGGGATTGAACAAGGCGGGACTCTGTTTGTGCGAGCTTCTTTCTATTGTCTGAGTCCACTGCAATATTGCTAAGCGCCGTTGTACAGTAGTACTGAACATCGACATCGGAGGAAGAGAGTAGTTGCACTAAAACAGGTATGGCACCGGCGATGACTAGTTGCTGTCTATTTTCATCTAGAATCAAGAAGAAAAACGAAAGATATTAGACTCTTGTATGGGCCACCTTTGTGTGCATTTTGCATCAATAATAATAAATAGGCATACCGGAATGGGTCATGTTTAGTAGGGCCCCGGTGGCATTCCGTTGTACACGCATGTCTTTTGATTTCGCCAGTCTTGTCAAAGGCCCAAGAGCACCTGATCGCGCAATTTTGGCTTTGTTATCTTCGTGGGTGGCTAGGTTGGTGATGCACCCGACGGCATTGCATTGTACTTCGACATTGGGTGACATCATTTGCCGTATTAGAGGTGCCAGCCCCCCAAGCAGGACGATGTTAACCTTGTTTTCCGCTACAATATGGTGAGCTTCTCGGTGTGAAGGAAGGGGGAGGGAGTCATTATATGACCATACGTACTATTGACAGCGAGATTCCCCAAAGCTGCGCTCGCCGCTCGTTGTACTTCGATATCGGGGCTCTGGAGGAGGAATAGAATAGGTTCAAGGGTTTCTCTATTGACTTCCCGGACATCTAAACCACAAAAAGGCTAACTCAGTATATGCAGCAAGGAGCCATCAACCCCACAGGTCTTCCCGGATAGGGACAGACGAACCTCTTTCCGTGATCTCAGCGAACGTTAAGCTAGCACTTCGTTGGAGGTCAACATTGTCTGAGTATACTAGGGTGCTAAGAGCACTGAGCGGCTCTCCACTGAAGAAATCGGTTTCATTTCGCTAGTATTGATGTAGAAATCAGTATGGCAATAAATGAAATGGTGCTGCAGCGAGCGATAGAAGGCCGATGGGGAGGCGGGGGTTGTGGGAAGAGAGGTGTCAGTAAACATACGTTCTCGAGATACTGGAGCAAATCAGCGACAGCTTCGCGTTCGTTATCAGCCAGGATGGGTTCGTAGAGACCATCCCTAGATCGACCTTTGATGGGAGCCAGTAAATAAGATATACGGCACCATCTATCGATCTTGGAGTAGGTACCTGTTAGGCAGGCCAAGCAAGCATTCCCCATCTCTCTCGCGCACGATGGACCAGTCCCCAAGGGACCAGATGGATCCTCCGGAGATGACTGGCCAGAAAGGGGAGCAGCTTGGAAACGGCGAGGCGAGCTGTAGCCGCGGTAGGATTTCTATTTTTATTTATTTCTTTATGTAAATATTTACGTTCGCTTCGATAATATCGCTCCCACGGGATTGGATGCTGGAGAGGAGCGGGGAGCGGTGACGGGACGAGAGAAGCAACTGGGTCGGTTGATATGAAACCAGCGGCCGGCAGGCTTTGGAAGACTGTGGAAGACCTTGGACTTCCAGGTCTTTGTGGGAGGGGATCGACTGGCTAGGCGCCCGGGAACCTGAAGAAGATGCTGTGGGGGAGAGGCAGGAAAGGCGCGTGATTGGGGTAGGGTAGCGCAAGCAGCATGAGGGAAGAAGAGAGAGGAGGGTGTGTGGAGGAAGGGCGGGAGGGAGGGAGTTGAATGGTGAATGTGGGCAGTAGCAGAGATAGTCTTGTGATTGGAGCAGAACAGAACAGGGTCTATGTCATGGGAGATGGCGGTGGTTGATGCCGACTTGGCTTCAAGTTGGGATGTTGGATGTTGTCGAGGAGATGCAAGAGCTGGAGGTGACGGAGGAGGATCAGCGACTGGACGGGAAGCCACCAATCGCAGCGCGGGCGGGAAGCCGCACACCAGACAGCTGTGGATGTGTGTCTGTGTCTGTGTCTGTGTCTGTGTCTATGGCAAGGAACGAGGGACTGCACAAGATCGCATACAACTATGGCGTATTATGCATTTCGAATTTTTATTCTGGATGGTAGTTATTTACTTCTCACCTTCCCTGCTGACGGTGTTGCTGAATCATGTGGTGTGTCCTCGCTCTCTCTCTCCACGCCAGGCGGCTAGGCCTAACGAGTAACTTAAATAAAGATAACCGTTAACTAGTTAAACGATCGAGTCAATCAATACATTCCGCGATGCCCTTGACTTGATAGTGCTAAGACCTCTGTTTATTCAACAGGCGTGTTATTGGTTCGATCGGTCGCCCAGCCAGCAATGGTCCAGAGCTGCCAGCCTTGAAATCGCTCTGCCTATCAACAAGGGCCCCTGCGATGCACGAAACTCGGAACTCCATCCAAGACACAAAATCTATCAGCCATCTGCTCCCGGTGGCGGACATTTGGTTCTCTTAGCCCAAGTCTGCCACTTCTCTATCCTTGAAAATTTAACTGGCGTTACGACTTGAAACGATCAGAGCCTGCGTCATATGGATCTTATGTATAATAAACGAAGCAGAGTAAAAGAGGTAGAAGAAACGATGAGAACTGTGACGACGAAAAACCGTCATTCATCAACATCCACCGTAATCAACCTCCTGTCAAGAATTACATGTCTACTACCAATATCTTTTTACCGTTACCAAAGATTCCAAGTCACACAGCTCTCCCCTGTAACTGTTGAGATGATAGCGCTCTCCATTGGTTTTCCCTAGTTATTTTTAAAACAAGGCAAGAAAGTCTCCCAAGATAATTTCCAGGATTTTGCAGAATCCAGCTGTCATGTCGTCTGGCAGTGCCGTGGAAAACGAATTTAATTAACGGGAGCTCGACATGACTTTGCCAGTCTCTCTATATTTTATATTTGTATGGCGCAAAACTGTTTTATAGCCGGGAGTTGATGATATCGACGACTGTTTGTCTTGGCGTTAGTAAATATAACATGTTGGGGCCATGGCATGCAAAAGAGGGCGATGGAAGGAATAACAAAAGTTGAAGATAATAAAATAACATACAGGCTGGCTTCAAGCTAGCCCCTCCAACCAAGAATCCATCAACATCGGGCTGCTGTGCCAGATCCCTGCAGTTCTTTTCCGTAACGCTTCCTCCATAGATCACACGGACATTCTCTGCGGTATCGGCGGAGATCTTATCACCCAGCCACTTGCGGATCGAAGCATGGACTTCCTGTGCCTGTTCCGTGGTAGCAACCTTGCCCGTTCCAATAGCCCTGTAGGAATTGAAAGAAAATGCCATCAGCATGGTTGGTTTGTTTTTTGAAAATTTTGCAAAACGATCAAGAGGGTGTGAAGTAGTTGGGTAACGCGATATGGAGCGTGAACTCAGTACCAGATTGGTTCATAGGCAATAACGACCTTCGACCAGTCCCGAGAAGAAAGCCTCTCGGCAACAGCGTTCAATTGGCGTGTCACAACATCCAAGGTCTTGCCAGCTTCGCGTTCCTACATACGGAAAATTCTGACGTCAGTTCCCGCCGATAAAAATGAACCAGTAACGTTAAAATCTCTATTTTGTTTCTTGTCTTCAAAGCGGCAGAAATCCCGAGAAGCCACAGAGAGGGGCAACTGCGTACCTCAAGAGATTCTCCAATGCAGAGAATTACACTAAGGCCGCCATCAATGGCAGCTTTTGTCTTGCGAGCAACGAACTAGACTCCCATGAATTAGTCAGAAGAAACTTCTTCGCGAAAAGAAATAGTAGCTACGATCACCACCTCTGGGGCAAGAAACGCACGTCCTGAAACCCCTAGATGGATAAAACGTTGGTAGGACATATCTACGCACATCATCATCCTCTTCAGGATAACCCTTCGTTCGCTGTGTCCGACCAGAGTCCACTCAATTTTCCATCCTTGAGCTGATCCACGCTCAGTTCCCCAGTGAAAGCACCGTTGGGCTTATCAAACACATTCTGCGCAGAAACAGAAAACTTCCCGTTCGAAAGCTCGCGCGCTAGCACCAAGTAAATCGCAGGTGGGGCGATGACGACTTCAGTATTGGGGTCGAGACTTGCGGATTTGAGGTTGGCGATGATTTGGGTTATAGTTTGTATAGTGCCGTTCCTAGGGATATTGGAGGACAGAAGCAATTGGTTAGTTTGTTATGGGTAATTTGAGAAGAAGTTGTTCGGGGAGGGTCCAGCGAATGCGGGTTTTTGACTAGGGGATAGAACTTGGATTACATTTTGAAGTTTCCACCGACAAAGAATTTGCGAGCCATGGTGACTGACTGACGATTTTATATCCAGCGACGAGGAAATGGCGAGAAGGAAATGGCGAGATTAGCTATATTAGATAAATTTTGATTATCAGCTGGTTCGTGATGAAAGCCCTGAGTCGAAGGAAGAAGTTTTCTCTGTCCGTCAGTCGCAATTGAATTGAAACCATTGAACCGAGCGAGGAGAAAGCCGGATATTGATACCGAACCTTAGATGCAGCAGAATGTGGAGCAGGAGGAATAATAACAGAGAATGTGAGCAACAGTTGAAGTCGGAAAACTGACGGGAAAAGCTTCAAGCAATATGGATCGGCGACAGAAACCGGTAGGCGGGGCAGGTATGGGAATGACATAATAGGGGAGTTCTTGGCACTTGCCCCGCCATCGAGAATGCTGGTGGAACAGCTTCTACAGACTCATACGGGCTCAAGAAGCACTCACTATATTGTGGCCACATTATTTACTTAACAGGATTAGAAAATGGCAAATTGAAAAAGAAAATAAAGCTTCATAAGTTCCATAAATAACTACAAACTTGAACTCCGGACGAAGAGATCACTAACACAAGCAAAGAATAGAATAAAATACAGCAAGACAGCATGATACATTTTTGGCCTGAAATCTCACTAGATGGAATCATTATGTAGAATATTGGAAATAGGCATCAAGAATCAAATAGAGAATAAAACAGCAAAAGGGATAAAATAGAAGAAATACTTCACTCACAATGATCAGTAACAAATATAACATTAGCTCGTGTTGAGGCTGTGGTATTCAGGGATCTGTCGATTTTGATACCGATTTCAATAACCAGAAAAAAGAAGTATACCAAGACAAATAACCATTGCAAACATGTGTCATTTTGCACATTAACCAATCCAGGGGGAAGCAGGCAACCATAATAATATAACACGATGCACACATCCAACCTGAGCCATAGTCCTAAATACTGAGCTGGCACATCCTGTTCCAAACCTAGCATATCCTTACCAAATACCATAGAAACTCCAAAAAAGAAACCAAAAAGGGAGAAAAAGTTCAACATGTTCAGGCAAAGGAGGGTGAAACGCAAGGGAAAATTGCACCACAATTTCGGCCGATTTCAGCGGCGATACGTCGCATAGTGGTTTTGTTGTGGTTGCTCCATCTGAGGATGATGACGGGAAGCCATGCGCTCACTGTCAATTGGCCCAAAACCCATGGGAGCGGGGTTAACTCTCTCACGACCGAAGGGGTCCGGGTCGTTGAATGCATCGTCAACTAATTTATCCTGATGTTGGTGATATGGCGGACCACTCCCATCCATTTGGTTAAGATCCGCCATCCTTGCATATTGATCAAAACGGTCCTCTCGTGGCAATGGAGTGGTGTGATGATCTGCAGCGACCTTGGGTTGAGCGTGGTGTGTGTGCACTTGAACGCCCTGGTCCCAGCGTCGACGATGGCTCTCCTGTTCCCGTCCACGCTTATCGCGCACGTAATCGCCTAACGACCGTTCTCGTTCATGCTTGGCACGCTCCCAGTTTTTGTCATGGCCGATATCGTCCCGGATATGGGTATTGGCGTATCTCGTCGGAGGTGGAAGTGTATGTGTACTGCGGGGGGAAGGAGGAACCCCATGACGGTCTCGTCGGTTATTGGATGTTGGGTGTGCCTGCGGCGAAATTACAAGATGTGACACAGGCGCCGAGTGAAGGCGGCGATCATGTCTTCGTTTAAACATACTGTTTTCTGGGTAAATATCCACTTCTCCATACGGATAATGCGCTTGTTCAGGACGGTGATGCTCCTTATACCGTAAATACCTGTTTTCAGGGCGGTGGTGCAGCCGGTAGAGAGGATCAGCGCGGTGACCCCTGGAGGCGGTGCGCTGCAGTCTTCCAACGCTTCGCTTTGAGGCGCATACTTATCGTGTTCATCGAATAACGAATCATCTGTAGTTACTGAACTCGCATCTTCGAATTCGTCAAAAAGCACAGACTCATTGTCATCAATACTGCTGTCCCCGTCTCGAAAGTCTCCATGTCCCATGGCCTCATGTGGAAGTGTCTTACTCGCATGTAAAATTTTAGGTGAGCTTTGCTTGGTGCGACGCTGTTTTCGATATCCTTGCACAAAATTCGGAAGACGTTGTGGCTGCGGCACTGATGATCGCTGTCGCGGATTATCGTTCGGGTGGAGAATAGGTGGGTGTGGAGGTGGAGGTAATTTATTGGGTTCAAATTCCGAGCCATTATTTATTATTTGAACATCAATGGTGATGGCCATTGACTGCCTTGCCATGTGACTATGTTGCTGTGTTGGTATGCTGACAGTTGAGCGTGACCGCTCGGCTG